>NC_048569.1:5744170-5803725 GCF_013265735.2 Oncorhynchus mykiss | reverse complement strand
ATAGGGACCAGGACCAATAGGGAATAGGGACCAGGACCAATAGGGAATAGGGTCCAGGACCTATAGGGAATAGGAACCAGGACCAATAGGGAATAGGGAATAGGGACCAGGACCAATAGGGAATAGGAACCAGGACCAATAGGGAATAGGGTCCAGGACCAATAGGGAATAGGGACCAGGACCTATAGGGAATTGATAACATGTTCACTGTAACATGGTCCTTCATTATCCAAGGCCTTGTTTACTGAGTGAACGAGAGTTATGTGTTTTGTGTGAGAGCTAGTTATGTGTTTTGTGTGAGAGCTAGTTATGTGTTTTGTGTGAGAGATAGTTATGTGTTTTGTGTGAGAGATAGTTATGTGTTTTGTGTGAGAGAGAGTTATGTGTTATACCAATAGAATAGAATCGAATCGAATCGAATCGAATCGAATAGAATAGAATAGCTTTGTTGTCCGGTGAGAAGTTCTTCTCTGGAGTGGTAAAAAGCTCAAATCTTTAGCCTACAAAATGTACAGTATAGAATCAGTACAAACAGAACGTTAGTATATATATCAAACTGGAACAACAGTTCAAACGGATTTCTTCCTGTAACCATTTCCTTTATTAAAGGTTAAAGGTTTGGCTTCCTAGTTTAGTCTCTAGTTAGCTCCTTCCCCTGTGCTTGTTCAGAATTCTCCCTTTCCTCAGATAACACTGTGGTACTGTATCCCAGAACCATGTGTGGCTCTAGTGTCTACTATACCGGCGATACAGAACGAGAGGCGTTACATCAAACTGGAACAACAGTTAAACGTATCCTTGCTTTCCTTTTTGCTTTAGTATTCTGTATTTCCTTTCAGTCCCGGGATAGTTCCCTCTTCCTCAGAGAGAGAGAGACACAGAAACACTTTCATTTTCCCTCTTCCTCAGAGAGAGAGAGACACAGAAACACTTTCATTTTCCCTCTTCCTCAGAGAGATAGAGAGACAGAAACACTTTCATTTTCCCTCTTCCTCAGAGAGAGAGAGACACAGAAACACTTTCATTTTCCCTCTTCCTCAGAGAGAGAGACACAGAAACGCTTTCATTTTCCCTCTTCCTCAGAGAGAGACACAGAAACACTTTCATTTTCCCTCTTCCTCAGAGAGAGACACAGAAACACTTTCATTTTCCCTCTTCCTCAGAGAGAGAGAGACACAGAAACACTTTCATTTTCCCTCTTCCTCAGAGAGAGAGAGACACAGAAACGCTTTCATTTTCCCTCTTCCTCAGAGAGAGAGAGACACAGAAACGCTTTCATTTTCCCTCTTCCTCAGAGAGAGAGAGAGACACAGAAACGTTTTCATTTTCCCTCTTCCTCAGAGAGAGAGAGACACAGAAACACTTTCATTTTCCCTCTTCCTCAGAGAGAGAGACACAGAAACGTTTTCATTTTCCCTCTTCCTCAGAAAAACTGACCAAATAATTTGTCTGCTTTTCCCCAGATATGACTGGGTTTGACAGAACCAGTCTTCTCTTCTCCAGATATGACTGTGTTTGACAGAACCAGTCTTCTCTTCTCCAGATATGACTGGGTTTGACAGAACCAGTCTTCTCTTCTCCAGATATGACTGGGTTTGACAGAACCAGTCTTCTCTTCTCCAGATATGACTGGGTTTGACAGAACCAGTCTTCTCTTCTCCAGATATGACTGGGTTTGACAGAACCAGTCTTCTCTGCTCCAGATATGACTGGGTTTGACAGAACCAGTCTTCTCTTCTCCAGATATGACTCGGTTTGACAGAACCAGTCTTCTCTTCTCCAGATATGACTGGGTTTGACAGAACCAGTCTTCTCTTCTCCAGATATGACTGGGTTTGACAGAACCAGTCTTCTCTTCTCCAGATATGACTGGGTTTGACAGAACCAGTCTTCTCTTCTCCAGATATGACTGTGTTTGACAGAACCAGTCTTCTCTGCTCCAGATATGACTGGGTTTAACAGAACCAGTCTTCTCTTCTCCAGATATGACTGGGTTTGACAGAACCAGTCTTCTCTGCTCCAGATATGACAGGGTTTGACAGAACCAGTCTTCTCGTCCTATTCCCTATAGAATCACTATGAATAAAGGAGGACCAATCAGGGTAGAGTAAATGTTTAGCTACGCCGGCAGCGGTAGAGCCAGGGGTTTATTTGTTTTGCAGGTCAGAGAAGAGAAAGGGTTTAGGATCCAATCTATTTAGCTGTGATAGTTTAATTATGCCTTTGACATATCGGCTGTTTATCTTTTGGCTTGCGTCACAAATGAAACCCGATTTTCCCATTGGGCCCTGGTTAAAAGTAGTGCACTTTAAAGGGGTGCCATTTGGGATATGCAGTTTTTTTTGTTTGAGTGTGTTGATGGCAATGCACCTCTCTTCCTGTGACTGATTGCTCAGAGAGTCCTCTCCCCCACACGCTAGCTAGGATAGAATGATCTATTTTCTTTAGGAAGTAACAGATGAGAGTAATTTTGTTTTTTTTTAAACAAGCGATTACATCTGTTGATGTAATAGCTTATTTGTCAGACTTACTTTGTTATGGTAATAATGACATGCTATTTTAAGAATCTACCTGAATTGCTTTAAGTCTCAAAGTACTGTATAATATGAATACATTTTAAGGTGTGAAAAACGGTTTTCGTGGGCACACGTACAGTGGGGCAAAAAACGTATTTATTTAGCCACCAATTGTGCAAGTTCTCCCACTTAAAAATATGAGAGAGGCCTGTCATTTTCATCATAGGTAAACTTCAACTATGACAGATAAAATGAGGGAAAAAAATCCAGAAAATCACATTGTAGAATTTTTTATGAATTTATTTGCAAATGATGGTGGAAAATAAGTGTTTGGTCAATAACAAAAGTTTATCAATACTTTGTTATATACCCTTTGTTGGCATTGACAGAGGTCAAACGTTTTCTGTAAGTCAAGGTTTTCACACACTGTTGCTGGTATTTTGGCCCATTCCTCCATGCAGATCTCCTCTAGAGCAGTGATGTTTTGGGGCTGTTGCTAGGCAACACAGACTTTCAACTCCCTCCAAAGATTTTCTATGGGGTTGAGATCTGGAGACTGGCTAGGCCACTCCAGGACCTTGAAATGCTTCTTACGAAGCCACTCCTTCGTTGCCCGGGCGGTGTGTTTGGAATCATTGTCATGCTGAAAGACCCAGCCACGTTTCATCTTCAATGCCCTTGCTGATGGTAGGCTTTGTTACTTTGGTCCCAGCTCTCTGCAGGTCATTCACTAGGTCCCCCCGTGTGGTTCTGGGATTTTTGCTCACCGTTCTTGTGATAATTTTGACCCCACGGGGTGAGATCTTGCGTGGAGCCCCAGATCGAGGGAGATTATCAGTGGTCTTGTATGTCTTCCATTTCCTAATAATTGCTCCCACAGTTGGTTTCTTCAAACCAAGCTGCTTACCTATTACAGATTCAGTCTTCCCAGCCTGGTGCAGGTCTACAATTTTGTTTCTGGTGTCCTTTGACAGCTCTTTGGTCTTGGCCATAGTGGAGTTTGGAGTGTGACTGTTTGAGGTTGTGGACAATATATTTTATACTGATAACAAGTTCAAACAGGTGCCATTAATACAGGTAACGAGTGGAGGAGCCTCTTAAAGAAGTTACAGGTCTGTGAGAGCCAGATATCTTGCTTGTTTGTAGGTGACCAAATACTTATTTTCCACCATAATTTGCAAATAAATTCCTTAAAAATCCTACAATGTGATTTTCTGGATTTTTTTCTCATTTTGTCTGTCATAGTTGAAGTGTACCTTGAAGTGTACCTATGATGAAAATTACAGGCCTCTCTCATCTTTTTAAGTGGGAGAACTTGCACAATTGGTGGCTGACTAAATACTTTTTTGCCCCACTATATGTTATGTCTTCCAGGCCTTTTACAAGCCTGCTTTTATTGGCCTTTCTGTGGCATCTTGCCACGCCCCCATTTTAAAGTCACACAGCAGTGCCTGAGCTACAATTTTAAAGTTGTCCTGCAGTCACGATCCCCTGAGCTATCATTTTAAAGTCACACAGCAGTCACGATCCCCGGCTCATCTCAGAGTGAATGGATGGCACTCTCTCTGTACTGTACTGTCTCTCTCTCTGTACTGTACTGTCTCTCTCTCTGTACTATACTGTCTCTCTCTCTGTACTGTACTGTCTCTCTCTCTGTACTGTACTGTCTGTCTCTCTGTACTGTACTGTCTCTCTCTCTGTACTGTACTGTCTCTCTCTCTGTACTGTAGGCACATTACACACATCTCCAGCACCGCCACACCAACACCTCTTCAGTTCCTGAAAGACATGGCAGCTGCAGAGAGATCTCTGCCACAGTCACAGTCCCTGTCACCGCAATTCCTACATGGCAAAGAAGCCCATTTCCTGCTGGGAGGCAAGTGTGGAGGAGACAGAAGGAATGTGCACGTTCATTTGGCTCATATTCAACTCTCCACTCCACCATGCTCAGCAATCAGCTGTAGTCACAGTGTCCATCGGCACAACAAAAGCCGTATAATAAGAATGGAAATATGATTGCCATAAAACAGGAATGGGTTCGGTGAAATGTAACATTTATCTGATAGAAATAACCCCCGCCCCCCCCCCCCCCCCCCCCCCACACACACACACACACACACACACACACACACACTCACTCACTACGAAATATAAAACAGAAGAGAGAACTACTAAATCACCATTTTCCCCCACGGATTTAGTAAACCAACCAATCAAATGGACTTTTGCTGAAACGTATTCAAACAAACAAACCAATCAAACGGACTCATGCTGGTTTCTGTGGCGATACCATGATTAACCTGCTTCAGAGGAGTATCATTAAAACGTGTAGGTCACCTGTAATTGAAGAGGCCCTTGTGTTATCCTTATATTATTATGTTATATTATATATTATTATATATTATTATATATTATTATATATTATTATATATTATTATATATTATTATATATTATTATATATTATTATATATTATTATATTATGTTATATATTATTATATATTATTATATATTATTATATATTCTTATATTATATTATATATTATTATATATTATTATATATTATTATATATTATTATATTATATTATATATTATTATATATTATTATATATTATTATATATTATTATATTATGTTATATATTATTATATATTATTATATATTATTATATATTATTATATATTATTATATTATATTATATATTATTATATATTATTATATATTATTATATATTATTATATTATATTATATATTATTATATATTATTATATATTATTATATATTATTATATTATGTTATATATTATTATATATTATTATATATTATTATATATTATTATATATTATTATATTATATTATATATTATTATATTATATTATATATTATTATATATTATTATATTATATTATATATTATTATATATTATTATATATTATTATATATTATTATATATTATTATATTATGTTATATATTATTATATATTATTATATATTATTATATATTATTATATATTATTATATTATATTATATATTATTATATATTATTATATATTATTATATTATATTATATATTATTATATATTATCATATATTATTATATATTATTATATATTATTATATTATGTTATATATTATTATATATTATTATATATTATTATATATTATTATATATTATTATATTATATTATATATTATTATATATTATTATATATTATTATATATTATTATATATTATTATATTATGTTATATATTATTATATATTATTATATATTATTATATATTATTATATATTATTCTATATTATTATATTATATTATATATTATTATATATTATTATATTATGTTATATATTATTATATATTATTATATATTATTATATATTATTATATATTATTATATATTATTATATATTATTATATATTATTATATTATGTTATATATTATTATATATTATTATATATTATTATATATTATTATATATTATTATATATTATTATATATTATTATATATTATTATATTATATTATATATTATTATATATTATTATATTATGTTATATATTATTATATATTATTATATATTATTATATATTATTATATATTATTATACGATGGAACAGAATGAAATATTCTGTTATATATAAATATATATAAAAATATATATAATTGTTTTTGAAAAGCCTCTCTTGAGTTGAGAAACAGAACAACATGGATACCTCCCAAATGACCACCCTTGTTCTACTTTAGGGCACTACTTTAGTGCACTACTTTTAAACACACCTAGTGACCCTGGTCCAATGTAGTGCACCACATTGGAAATAGGGTTCCGTTTGAGACACAAGTCCCAGGGCTCAAACTCAGCCCGTATGGAGGAAGCTCAGCGTTACAGCGTGATTGGAATGGAAAGGAAATGTTCCCACGTTAGTGGAGTCTGCCTTCCCGGTAAACACCGTTTACAACGCTGCACATGTGTCGGATCAATCGAAAATCACCTTTTCATTTCTATCGCACAGTCTGTAATGCTTCAGAGATACAGGTTGAATATAGTCCTTACTGTAAAGTGAGTAACTTCAGAGATACAGGTTGAATATAGTCCTTACTGTAAAGTGAGTAACTTCAGAGATACAGGTTGAATATAGTCCTTACTGTAAAGTGAGTAACTTCAGAGATACAGGTTGAATATAGTCCTTACTGTAAAGAGAGTAACTTCAGAGATACAGGTTGAATATAGTCCTTACTGTAAAGAGAGTAACTTCAGAGATACAGGTTGAATATAGTCCTTACTGTAAAGAGGGTAACTTCAGAGATACAGGTTGAATATAGTCCTTACTGTAAAGAGAGTAACTTCAGAGATACAGGTTGAATATAGTCCTTACTGTAAAGAGAGTAACTTCAGAGATACAGGTTGAATATAGTCCTTACTGTAAAGAGAGTAACTTCAGAGATACAGGTTGAATATATCCCTTACTGTAAAGAGAGTAACTTCAGAGATACAGGTTGAATATAGTCCTTACTGTAAAGAGAGTAACTTCAGAGATACAGGTTGAATATAGTCCTTACTGTAAAGAGGGTAACTTCAGAGATACAGGTTGAATATATCCCTTACTGTAAAGAGAGTAACTTCAGAGATACAGGTCGAATATAGTCCTTACTGTAAAGAGGGTAACTTCAGAGATACAGGTTGAATATATCCCTTACTGTAAAGAGAGTAACTTCAGAGATACAGGTTGAATATAGTCCTTACTGTAAAGAGGGTAACTTCAGAGATACAGGTTGAATATATCCCTTACTGTAAAGAGAGTAACTTCAGAGATACAGGTCGAATATAGTCCTTACTGTAAAGAGGGTAACTTCAGAGATACAGGTCGAATATAGTCCTTACTGTAAAGAGAGTAACTTCAGAGATACAGGTCGAATATAGTCCTTACTGTAAAGTGAGTAACTTCAGAGATACAGGTTGAATATAGTCCTTACTGTAAAGTGAGTAACTTCAGAGATACAGGTTGAATATAGTCCTTACTGTAAAGTGAGTAACTTCAGAGATACAGGTTGAATATATCCCTTACTGTAAAGAGAGTAACTTCAGAGATACAGGTTGAATATAGTCCTTACTGTAAAGTGAGTAACTTCAGAGATACAGGTTGAATATAGTCCTTACTGTAAAGAGAGTAACTTCAGAGATACAGGTTGAATATAGTCCTTACTGTAAAGAGAGTAACTTCAGAGATACAGGTTGAATATAGTCCTTACTGTAAAGAGAGTAACTTCAGAGATACAGGTTGAATATAGTCCTTACTGTAAAGAGGGTAACTTCAGAGATACAGGTTGAATATAGTCCTTACTGTAAAGAGGGTAACTTCAGAGATACCGGTTGAATATAGTCCTTACTGTAAAGAGAGTAACTGAAGGCTTCAGACCATCGTCCCAGTTAAAGTATTGTATAGTGGGATTTGATTATATAGCGTTTTAGGAATCCCTGATTATTATATTAGATTATACGGCACTGATACACACACAACCGCGTCTAATTATTTACGTGGATAAGAACTGTCATGCCTCGTGGGAAAGTTTTGTTGAAAATTATTATTTGTATTGGAGGGGACGGAATCCCAAAATAGGTCCACAATGAATGGCACTTTTCTTTTCACATTACTTTCCTGCATATGCTTCCGTTTTTCAACGCCAAACCCGCCACTGCCAGGTCACAGTTGTAAAAAATAACTTGTTCTCAAATAGCCTACCTGGTTAAATAGAGGTGAAATAAAATGTAAATAAATAAAAACGGGTATGCATGGCCAAATATCCAATACCAACGCTATTTATAAAACACCACGCTGTGCACCGGTTCCAATCCAATACCAACGCTGTTTATCAAACGCCAGGCTATGCACCGGTTCCAATCCAATACCAACGCTGTTTATAAAACACCACGCTGTGCACCGGTTCCAATCCAGTACCAACGCTGTTTATAAAACACCAGGCTGTGCACCGGTTCCAATCCAATACCAACGCTGTTTATAAAACACCAGGCCGTAGCACCGGTTCCAATCCAATACCAACGCTGTTTATAAAACGTCAGGCCGTAGCACCGGTTCCAATCCAATACCAACGCTGTTTATAAAACACCAGGCCGTAGCACCGGTTCCAATCCAATACCAACGCTGTTTATAAAACACCAGGCCGTAGCACCGGTTCCAATCCAATACCAACGCTGTTTATAAAACACCAGGCCGTAGCACCGGTTCCAATCCAATACCAACGCTGTTTATAAAACGCCAGGCTGTGCACCGGTTCCAATCCAATACCAACGCTGTTTCTAAAACACCAGGCTATGCACCGGTTCCAATCCAATACCAACGCTGTTTATAAAACGCCAGGCTGTGCACCGGTTCCAATCCAATACCAACGCTGTTTATAAAACGCCAGGCTGTGCACCGGTTCCAATCCAATACCAACGCTGTTTATAAAACGACAGGCGGTGCACCGGTTCCAATCCAATACCAACGCTGTTTATAAAACGCCAGGCTGTGCACCGGTTCCAATCCAATACCATTGCTGTTTATAAAATGCCAGGCTGTGCACCGGTTCCAATCCAATACCAACGCTGTTTATAAAACACCAGGCTGTGCACCGGTTCCAATCCAATACCAACGCTGTTTATAAAACGCTAGGCTGTGCACCGGTTCCAATCCAATACCAACGCTGTTTATAAAACACCAGGCCGTAGCACCGGTTCCAATCCAATACCAACGCTGTTTATAAAACACCAGGCCGTAGCACCGGTTCCAATCCAATACCAACGCTGTTTATAAAACGCCAGGCCGTAGCACCGGTTCCAATCCAATACCAACGCTGTTTATAAAACACCAGGCTGTGCACCGGTTCCAATCCAATACCAACGCTGTTTATAAAACGCCAGGCTATGCACCGGTTCCAATCCAATACCAACGCTGTTTATAAAACGCCAGGCTGTGCACCGGTTCCAATCCAATACCAACGCTGTTTATAAAACACCAGGCTGTGCACCGGTTCCAATCCAATACCAACGCTGTTTATCAAACGCCAGGCTATGCACCGGTTCCAATCCAATACCAACGCTGTTTATAAAACACCAGGCTGTGCACCGGTTCCAATCCAATACCAACGCTGTTTATAAAACGCCAGGCTGTGCACCGGTTCCAATCCAATACAAACGCTGTTTATAAAACGCCAGGCTGTGCACCGGTTCCAATCCAATACCAACGCTGTTTATAAAACGCCAGGCTGTGCACCGGTTCCAATCCAATACCAACGCTGTTTATAAAACGCCAGGCTGTGCACCGGTTCCAATCCAATACCAACGCTGTTTATAAAACACCAGGCTGTGCACCGGTTCCAATCCAATACCAACGCTGTTTATAAAACGCCAGGCTGTGCACCGGTTCCAATCCAATACCAACGCTGTTTATAAAACACCACGCTGTGCACCTGGGTATGGGTCTATCAAGGTTAATAGGGAACCGTTTGGGACACAGCCCATAGTGTGGGCGTTGCTGCACAGCGTTCCATTCGCCTGAGTGAAGCATGAATCATCCCTAGTGGCTGGAGGCAATAGTCTCCCTCCACAGCACTCCGACTGTCTGTTATACTTATCACAACTGTGACATGGATGGGTAGACTACTGTAGGACAAAAAATATATATTTTTCTCCATATTTGTAAATCGTTGAATGGTCTGTCTAGAACTAGACACGCTCAGACAAAAATATCATATTATAAGCCCAGTTCCAAGGTCCAGGAAAACTAAGGTATGGTAAGATAATAATGAAAACAACATCCTTAAAACCCTCTAGTCAATTCCCATGGCCAGTGGAAATCTAATTAGCATCAAAAATCCCCATCAAAATCTGTCTGTTTAAGCAAGATATTTCAGATTTTTTTATGGGATTGAGACTCAGGTGGAAGGTGGATTGAGACTCAGGTGAAAGGTGGATTGAGACGCAGGTGGAAGGTGGATTGACACGCAGGTGGAAGGTGGATTGACACGCAGGTGAAAGGTGGATTGAGACTCAGGTGGAAGGTGGATTGAGACGCAGGTGGAAGGTGGATTGACACGCAGGTGGAAGGTGGATTGAGACTCAGGTGGAAGGTGGATTGAGACGCAGGTGGAAGGTGGATTGACACGCAGGTGGAAGGTGGATTGACACGCAGGTGAAAGGTGGATTGAGACTCAGGTGGAAGGTGGATTGAGACGCAGGTGGAAGGTGGATTGAGACGCAGGTGGAAGGTGGATTGAGACTCAGGTGGAAGGTGGATTGAGACGCAGGTGGAAGGTGGATTGAGACTCAGGTGGAAGGTGGATTGAGACGCAGGTGGAAGGTGGATTGAGACTCAGGTGGAAGGTGGATTGAGACTCAGGTGGAAGGTGGATTGAGACTCAGGTGGAAGGTGGATTGAAACGCAGGTGGAAGGTGGATTGAGACTCAGGTGGAAGGTGGATTGAGACTCAGGTGAAAGGTGGATTGAGACTCAGGTGGAAGGTGGATTGAGACTCAGGTGGAAGGTGGATTGAGACACAGGTGGAAGGTGGATTGACATGCAGGTGGAAGGTGGATTGAGACTCAGGTGGAAGGTGGATTGAGACTCAGGTGGAAGGTGGATTGAGACTCAGGTGGAAGGTGGATTGAGACGCAGGTGGAAGGTGGATTGAGACTCAGGTGGAAGGTGGATTGAGACGCAGGTGGAAGGTGGATTGAGACTCAGGTGGAAGGTGGATTGAGACTCAGGTGGAAGGTGGATTGAGACTCAGGTGGAAGGTGGATTGAGACTCAGGTGGAAGGTGGATTGAAACGCAGGTGGAAGGTGGATTGAGACTCAGGTGGAAGGTGAATTGAGACTCAGGTGAAAGGTGGATTGAGACTCAGGTGGAAGGTGGATTGAGACACAGGTGGAAGGTGGATTGACATGCAGGTGGAAGGTGGTTTGAGACTCAGGTGGAAGGTGGATTGAGACTCAGGTGGAAGGTGGATTGAGACTCAGGTGGAAGGTGGATTGAGACTCAGGTGAAAGGTGGATTGAGACGCAGGTGGAAGGTGGATTGACACGCAGGTGGAAGGTGGATTGACACGCAGGTGAAAGGTGGATTGAGACTCAGGTGGAAGGTGTATTGAGACGCAGGTGGAAGGTGGATTGACACGCAGGTGGAAGGTGGATTGAGACTCAGGTGGAAGGTGGATTGAGACGCAGGTGGAAGGTGGATTGACACGCAGGTGGAAGGTGGATTGACACGCAGGTGAAAGGTGGATTGAGACTCAGGTGGAAGGTGGATTGAGACGCAGATGGAAGGTGGATTGAGACTCAGGTGGAAGGTGGATTGAGACTCAGGTGAAAGGTGGATTGAGACGCAGGTGGAAGGTGGATTGAGACGCAGGTGGAAGGTGGATTGACACGCAGGTGAAAGGTGGATTGAGACTCAGGTGGAAGGTGGATTGACACGCAGGTGGAAGGTGGATTGACACGCAGGTGGAAGGTGGATTGACACGCAGGTGGAAGGTGGATTGAGACTCAGGTGGAAGGTGGATTGAGACGCAGGTGGAAGGTGGATTGACACGCAGGTGGAAGGTGGATTGAGACTCAGGTGGAAGGTGGATTGAGACGCAGGTGGAAGGTGGATTGACACGCAGGTGGAAGGTGGATTGACACGCAGGTGAAAGGTGGATTGAGACTCAGGTGGAAGGTGGATTGAGACGCAGGTGGAAGGTGGATTGAGACGCAGGTGGAAGGTGGATTGAGACTCAGGTGGAAGGTGGATTGAGACGCAGGTGGAAGGTGGATTGAGACTCAGGTGGAAGGTGGATTGAGACGCAGGTGGAAGGTGGATTGAGACTCAGGTGGAAGGTGGATTGAGACTCAGGTGGAAGGTGGATTGAGACTCAGGTGGAAGGTGGATTGAAACGCAGGTGGAAGGTGGATTGAGACTCAGGTGGAAGGTGGATTGAGACTCAGGTGAAAGGTGGATTGAGACTCAGGTGGAAGGTGGATTGAGACTCAGGTGGAAGGTGGATTGAGACACAGGTGGAAGGTGGATTGACACGCAGGTGGAAGGTGGATTGAGACTCAGGTGGAAGGTGGATTGAGACTCAGGTGGAAGGTGGATTGAGACTCAGGTGGAAGGTGGATTGAGACGCAGGTGGAAGGTGGATTGAGACTCAGGTGGAAGGTGGATTGAGACGCAGGTGGAAGGTGGATTGAGACTCAGGTGGAAGGTGGATTGAGACTCAGGTGGAAGGTGGATTGAGACTCAGGTGGAAGGTGGATTGAGACTCAGGTGGAAGGTGGATTGAAACGCAGGTGGAAGGTGGATTGAGACTCAGGTGGAAGGTGAATTGAGACTCAGGTGAAAGGTGGATTGAGACTCAGGTGGAAGGTGGATTGAGACACAGGTGGAAGGTGGATTGACATGCAGGTGGAAGGTGGTTTGAGACTCAGGTGGAAGGTGGATTGAGACTCAGGTGAAAGGTGGATTGAGACGCAGGTGGAAGGTGGATTGACACGCAGGTGGAAGGTGGATTGACACGCAGGTGAAAGGTGGATTGAGACTCAGGTGGAAGGTGTATTGAGACGCAGGTGGAAGGTGGATTGACACGCAGGTGGAAGGTGGATTGAGACTCAGGTGGAAGGTGGATTGAGACGCAGGTGGAAGGTGGATTGACACGCAGGTGGAAGGTGGATTGACACGCAGGTGAAAGGTGGATTGAGACTCAGGTGGAAGGTGGATTGAGACGCAGATGGAAGGTGGATTGAGACTCAGGTGGAAGGTGGATTGAGACTCAGGTGAAAGGTGGATTGAGACGCAGGTGGAAGGTGGATTGAGACGCAGGTGGAAGGTGGATTGACACGCAGGTGAAAGGTGGATTGAGACTCAGGTGGAAGGTGGATTGAGACTCAGGTGGAAGGTGGATTGACACGCAGGTGGAAGGTGGATTGACACGCAGGTGGAAGGTGGATTGAGACTCAGGTGGAAGGTGGATTGAGACGCAGGTGGAAGGTGGATTGACACGCAGGTGGAAGGTGGATTGAGACTCAGGTGGAAGGTGGATTGAAACGCAGGTGGAAGGTGGATTGACACGCAGGTGGAAGGTGGATTGAGACTCAGGTGGAAGGTGGATTGAAACGCAGGTGTAAGGTGGATTGAGACGCAGGTGGAAGGTGGATTGAGACTCAGGTGGAAGGTGGATTGAGACGCAGGTGGAAGGTGGATTGAGACTCAGGTGGAAGGTGGATTGAGACGCAGGTGGAAGGTGGATTGAGACACAGGTGGAAGGTGGATTGACATGCAGGTGGAAGGTGGATTGAGACTCAGGTGGAAGGTGGATTGAGACTCAGGTGGAAGGTGGATTGAGACTCAGGTGGAAGGTGGATTGAGACGCAGGTGGAAGGTGGATTGAGACTCAGGTGGAAGGTGGATTGAGACGCAGGTGGAAGGTGGCCGAGCTACAACAATGTTTGGCAGACCATGAGACATCCCAAAAATTGGATCTGTAGCATTCCATTTGGCCTCCATGGAAAGATGAGACTCTAACGAACAGGTACATGACAGTGGTTTTACTCATCGACCCCCACAAAAGCATAACGGGGCGGTACCGCCGATCTGCCAACTGGAGTCGCTACTGCCGATTTGCCAACTTGTCTGTAGTGTCTGAACAGTTTGGGCTACACACTAATGTGAAAGATGAGGTTGTTTTGCTCTAGGATGCCCACAAGCATCAGAAGACTCGCCCGAAGGCAGCCCGGAACCAGTTGAATAAATAAATGGAAGTATATATGGAGGTAGTTTAATGCCTAAAACAAGAGGTTCATTTCTCATATTTATTATGTGGTATTTCTATAAATAAAGGAACAATGTGTGACATCAGGGTCAACATTTCTAAATGGTTTGATATACATTTAAATATTATTTTATTGTGTCATCACACGTGTAGTTACAGGAGTAGATAGGCACAATGAGACCATAACTCCTAGCAACAACAAAACATCAACATGTCACAATGAGACCATAACCCCTAGCAACAACAAAACATAATGTCACAATGAGACCATAACCCCTAGCAACAACAACACATCAACATGTCACAATGAGACCATAACCCCTAGCAACAACAAAACATCTACATGTCACATAGAGAACATAACTCCTAGCAGCAAAACATCTGCATGTCACAATGAGACCATAACCACTAGCAACAACAACACATCTACATGTCACAATTATGAAAATTACAGGCCTCTCTCATCTTTTTAAGTAGGAGAACTTGCACAATTGGTGGCTGACTAAATACTTTTTTGCCCCACTGTACAGGCTGAGGTCCATCCTCTCCTCTGACACCACTCTCCTACATAATATACAGGCTGAGGTCCATCCTCTCCTCTCCCCTACATAATATACAGGCTGAGGTCCATCCTCTCCTCTCTCCTACATAATATACAGTCTGAGGTCCATCCTCTCCTCTCCCCTACATAATATACAGTCTGAGGTCCATCCTCTCCCCTCCCCTACATAATATACAGTCTGAGGTCCATCCTCTCCTCTAACACCCCTCTCCTACATAATATACAGGCTGAGGTCCATCCTCTCCTCTGACACCCCTCCCCTACATAATATACAGGCTGTGGTCCATCCTCTCCTCTCCCCTACCAAATATACAGTCTGAGGTCCATCCTCTCCTCTGACACCCCTCCCCTACATAATATACAGGCTGAGGTCCATCCTCTCCTCTGACACCCCTCCCCTACATAATATACAGGCTGAGGTCCATCCTCTCCTCTGACACCCCTCCCCTACATAATATACAGACTGAGGTCCATCCTCTCCTCTGACACCCCTCCCCTACATAATATACAGTCTGAGGTCCATCCTCTCCTCTGACACCCCTCCCCTACATAATATACAGTCTGAGGTCCATCCTCTCCTCTGACACCCCTCCCCTACATAATATACAGTCTGAGGTCCATCCTCTCCTCTGACACCCCTCCCCTACATAATATACAGGCTGAGGTCCATCCTCTCCTCTGACACCCCTCCCCTACATAATACACAGGCTGAGGTCCCTCCTCTCCTCTCCCCTACATAATATACAGTCTGAGGTCCCTCCTCTCCTCTCCCCTACATAATACACAGGCTGAGGTCCATCCTCTCCTCTGACACCCCTCCCCTACATAATATACAGGCTGAGGCAGAAGATCTAGGGAACATACTGTATGTATTTCTGGAGCAGATAGTTGATGCATGACTGCAGAGAAGACACGAAGACGATAATGCCTGCATCAGTGTGCACACTGGGGTTGCAAAGGGAGTGTATATTAAGGAAACATTGAGGTTACCAGTAAACTACCAGAATTTTGTTAACCTTCCAGGATGATGTAATCGATCACAAGACATCTAGTGGCCCGTTTGGGTATTTCGGGACGATCACAGGTGTGGCCTTATTGCATGTAAAATGTAATTACATAAGGTGATTAAACATAGGATCACAAAGTTGGAAAACATTATCCTGAAAGAATTCGACAGCATTGTTGAATACTCGTTTCTGATTGGCTAGAAGGGCATTCTAGAATGGGCATTAAAACCAGATATGGGGACATGTTGGAATCATGGAATCATGGAATCAATCAGCACCTACACATGCAGACTTCCTACAAAGTTACAGAAAGATAAACCTACAACCACACAAACCGAAATTGGATACATTTTAAATGCATGTCCGATGAGACGTGTGCGTATTTGTGTGTGTGTGTGTGTGTGTGTGTGTGTGTGTGTGTGTGTGTTTATGTGTGTGTGTGTGTGTGTGTTTATGTGTGTGTGTGTGTGTGTGTTTATGTGTGTGTGTGTGTGTGTGTGTGTGTGTGTGTGTGTGTGCGTGCGTGTGTTTATGTGTGTGTGTGTTTATGTGTGTGTGTGTGTGTGTGTGTGTGTGTGTGTGTGTGTGTGTGTGTGTGTTTATGTGTGTGTGTGTGTGTGTGTTTATGTGTGTGTGTGTGTGTGTGTGTGTGTGTGTGCGTGCGTGTGTTTATGTGTGTGTGTGTGTGTGTTTATGTGTGTGTGTGTGTGTGTGTGTTTATGTGTGTGTTTATGTGTGTGTGTGTGTGTGTTTATGTGTGTGTGTGTGCGTGCGTGTGTGTGTGCATGCGTGCGTGTGTGTGTGTCTGGTAAGCTGATGCGTGCTGAGGCATCTCTGTGATGGATGAGGGCTCCATGGTAGACTGATCTGTTGGTTAGAAGTCAACACAATGTAATTCCACCATTCTCACCAATACAATGTCAATGAAATACAAAGGCAGGTGATTTTGGATTTTTGGTATTTTTTTTTATTTTTGTTATCTACTCTTGCTATGTAGATGTTACACAATCTAAATGAAGTATAATTAATACAAAAAAATGCTACATGAATGTTTCTTGCTTATTTATTCTGGCTATATATATTTCAACATCTACATAAGATTCTGGAATTAACCAGATCACTGGAGAATTAAACTGGATGTTCTCCTTCAATGAGTTGGCGGCACAGGACGTACTGCTCACCCAGGGCAAGGCCCTAATCTCGGACACTCAGAAGAGAAAGAGACAACAATATAGAGGCCAGCGTGGGTGCACCCTGATGAAACTATGGAGACGAGTAAATAACCCTCTGTTCTATTGAAGTACAAATCACTGGAGAACAAACTGGATGCGCTCCGTTCGAGACTATCCTACCGACCTGAAGACCTGTAATTTGCTGTTTTTCTCAGACACTTGGACGTGGATAATATATTTTTTTAAAACATCCCTTTTTCAGGACCTGGTCTTTCAAAGATAACTCGTAAAAATTAAAATAGGACGTACAGATCTTCATTGTAAAGGGTTTAAACACTGTTTCCCATGCTTTCTCAATGAACCATAAACAATTAATGAACATGCACCGGTCGTTAAGACACTAACAGCGTACAGACGGTAGGCAATTAAGGTCACAGTTATAAAAACTTAGGACACTAAAGAGTGTCACGACTCCGACCGAAGGTGGATCCCCTTCCCGTTCGGGTGGCGCTCGGCGTCCGTCGTCGCCGGCCTACTAGCTGCCACTGATTCTTTTCTCCCCCTCCTTGTGTGTTTATTGAGTACACCTGTTATGAGTTGGGTATAATTAGTGAGGCTTTATTAGTCAGCCGGCCTGCCCATTTTTTTGAGATGCCTAAGACAGCGCTACAGGGAGACAGGACGGACAGCTGATCGTCCTCACAGTGGCAGACCACGTGTAACAACACCTGCACAGGATAGGTACATTCGAACATCACACCTGTGGGACAGGTACAGGATAGCAACAACATCTGCCCGAGTTACATCAAGAATGCACAATCCCTCCATCAGTGCTCAGACTGTCTGCAATAGGCTGAGAAAGGCTGGACTGAGGGCTTGTAGGCCTGTTGTAAGGCAGGTCCTCACCAGACATCACCGGCAACAATGTCGCCTATTGAGACAAACCCACCATCGCTGGACCAGACAGGACTGGCAAAAAGTGCTCTTCACTGACGAGTTACGGTTTTGTCTCACCAGGGGTGATGGTCGGATTCGCGTTACACCGAGGCCTGTACTCTGGAGCGGGATCGATTTGGGTCGGTGTGTCACAGCTTCGTCGGACTGAGCTTGTTGTCATTGCAGGAAAACTCAATGCTGTGTGTTACAGGGAAGACATGCCCAGGGACCCTGCTCATCTGCGTGGACGTGCCTTAGGCATGCTGCAAGGACGCATGAGGAATGCAGATGTGCAGATGCGCCTTATGTGCAGGCGGGAAAGTAGTCAAGAATCAGGCAGGGGTCAAAACCGGGAAGACTATCAAAAAGAGAATAGCAAATGGTTGACTTTTTTAAAACATTTTATTTCACCTTTATTTAACCAGGTAGGCTAGTTGAGAACAAGTTCTCATTTGCAACTGCGACCTGGCCAAGATAGGGCATAGCAGTGTGAACAGACAACACAGAGTTACACATGGAGTAAACAATTAACAAGTCAATAACACAGTAGAAAAAAGGGGAGTCTATATATACATTGTGTGCAAAAGGCATGAGAAGGTAGGCAAATAATTACAATTATGCAGATTAACACTGGAGTGATAAATGATCAGATGGTTATGTACAGGTAGAGATGTTGGTGTGCAAAAGAGCAGAAAAATAAATAAACAAAAACAGTATGGGGATGAGGTAGGTGAAAATGTGTGGGCTATTTACCAATAGACTATGTACAGCTGCAGCGATCGGTTAGCTGCTCAGATAGCAGATGTTTGAAGTTGGTGAGGGAGATAAAAGTCTCCAACTTCAGCGATTTTTGCAATTCGTTCCAGTCACAGGCGTTGTTGGCTTTAGGGATGATCAGTGAGATACACCTGCTGGAGCGCGTGCTACGGATGGGTGTTGCCATCGTAACCAGTGAACTGAGATAAGGCGGAGCTTTACCTAGCATGGACTTGTAGATGACCTGGAGCCAGTGGGTCTGGCGACGAATATGTAGCGAGGGCCAGCCGACTAGAGCATACAAGTCGCAGTGGTGGGTGGTATAAGGTGCTTTAGTGACAAAACGGATGGCACTGTGATAAACTGCATCCAGTTTGCTGAGTAGAGTGTTGGAAGCAATTTTGTAGATGACATCGCCGAAGTCGAGGATCGGTAGGATAGTCAGTTTTACTAGGGTAAGTTTGGCGGCGTGAGTGAAGGAGGCTTTGTTGCGGAATAGAAAGCCGACTCTTGATTTGATTTTCGATTGGAGATGTTTGATATGGGTCTGGAAGGAGAGTTTAGAGTCTAGCCAGACACCTAGGTACTTATAGATGTCCACATATTCAAGGTCGGAACCATCCAGGGTGGTGAAGCTGGTCAGGCGTGCGGGTGCAGGCAGCGAACGGTTGAAAAGCATGCATTTGGTTTTACTAGCGTTTAAGAGCAGTTGGAGGCCACGGAAGGAGTGCTGTATGGCATTGAAGCTCGTTTGGAGGTTAGATAGCACAGTGTCCAAGGACGGGCCGGAAGTATATAGAATGGTGTCGTCTGCGTAGAGGTGGATCAGGGAATCGCCCGCAGCATGAGAAACATCATTGATATATACAGAGAAAAGAGTCGGCCCGAGAATTGAACCCTGTGGCACCCCCATAGAGACTGCCAGAGGACCGGACAGCATGCCCTCCGATTTGACACACTGAACTCTGTCTGCAAAGTAATTGGTGAACCAGGCAAGGCAGTCATCCGAAAAACTGAGGCTACTGAGTCTGCCGATAAGAATATGGTGATTGACAGAGTCGAAAGCCTTGGCAAGGTCGATGAAGACGGCTGCACAGTACTGTCTTTTATCGATGGCGGTTATGATATCGTTTAGTACCTTGAGTGTGGCTGAGGTACACCCGTGACCGGCTCGGAAACCAGATTGCACAGCGGAGAAGGTACGGTGGGATTCGAGATGGTCAGTGACCTGTTTGTTGACTTGGCTTTTGAAGACCTTAGATAGGCAGGGCAGGATGGATATAGGTCTGTAACAGTTTGGGTCCAGGGTGTCGCCCCCTTTGAAGAGGGGGATGACTGCGGCAGCTTTCCAATCCTTGGGGATCTCAGACGATATGAAAGAGAGGTTGAACAGGCTGGTAATAGGGGTTGCGACAATGGCGGCGGATAGTTTCAGGAATAGAGGGTCCAGATTGTCAAGCCCAGCTGATTTGTACGGGTCCAGGTTTTGCAGCTCTTTCAGAACATCTGCTATCTGGATTTGGGTAAAGGAGAACCTGGAGAGGCTTGGGCGAGTAGCTGCGGGGGGGGGAGCTGTTGGCCGAGGTTGGAGTAGCCAGGCGGAAGGCATGGCCAGCCGTTGAGAAATGCTTGTTGAAGTTTTCGATAATCATGGATTTATCGGTGGTGACCGTGTTACCTAGCCTCAGTGCAGTGGGCAGCTGGGAGGAGGTGCTCTTGTTCTCCATGGACTTCACAGTGTCCCAGAACTTTTTGGAGTTGGAGCTACAGGATGCAAACTTCTGCCTGAAGAAGTTGGCTTTAGCTTTCCTGACTGACTGTGTGCATTGGTTCCTGACTTCCCTGAACAGTTGCATATCGCGGGGACTATTCGATGTTAGTGCAGTCCGCCACAGGATGTTTTTGTGCTGGTCGAGGGCAGTCAGGTCTGGAGTGAACCAGGGGCTATATCTGTTCTTAGTTCTGCATTTTTTGAACGGAGCATGCTTATCTAAAATGGTGAGGAAGTTACTTTTAAAGAAAGACCAGGCATCCTCAACTGACGGGATGAGGTCAATGTCCTTCCAGGATACCCGGGCCAGGTCGATTAGAAAGGCCTGCTCACAGAAGTGTTTTAGGGAGCGTTTGACAGTGATGAGGGGTGGTCGTTTGACTGCGGCTCCGTAGCGGATACAGGCAATGAGGCAGTGATCGCTGAGATCCTGGTTGAAGACAGCGGAGGTGTATTTGGAGGGCCAGTTGGTCAGAATGACGTCTATGAGGGTGCCCTTGTTTACAGAGTTAGGGTTGTACCTGGTGGGTTCCTTGATGATTTGAGTGAGATTGAGGGCATCTAGCTTAGATTGTAGGACTGCCGGGGTGTTAAGCATATCCCAGTTTAGGTCACCTAACAGAACAAACTCTGAAGCTAGATGGGGGGCGATCAATTCACAAATGGTGTCCAGGGCACAGCTGGGAGCTGAGGGGGGTCGGTAGCAGGCGGCAACAGTGAGAGACTTATTTCTGGAGAGAGTCATTTTCAAAATTAGTAGTTCGAACTGTTTGGGTATGGACCTGGAAAGTATGACATTACTTTGCAGGCTATCTCTGCAGTAGACTGCAACTCCTCCCCCTTTGGCAGTTCTATCTTGACGGAAGATGTTATAGTTGGGTATGGAAATCTCAGAATTTTTGGTGGCCTTCCTGAGCCAGGATTCAGACACGGCAAGGACATCAGGGTTAGCAGAGTGTGCTAGAGCAGTGAGTAAGACAAACTTAGGGAGGAGGCTTCTGATGTTGACATGCATGAAACCAAGGCTTTTTCGATCACAGAAGTCAACAAATGAGGGTGCCTGGGGACATGCAGGGCCTGGGTTTACCTCCACATCACCTGCGGAACAGAGAAGGAGTAGTATGAGGGTGCGGCTGAAGGCTATCAAAACTGGTCGCCTAGGGCGTTGGGGACAGAGAATAAGAGGAGCAGGTTTCTGGGCATGGTAGAATATATTCAGGGCATAATGCGCAAACAGGGGTATGGTGGGGTGCGGGTACAGCGGAGGTAAGCCCAGGCACTGGGTGATGATGAGAGAGGTTGTATCTCTGGACATGCTGGTTGTAATGGGTGAGGTCACCGCATGTGTGGGGGTTGGGACAAAGGAGGTATCAGGGGTATAAAGAGTGGAACTAGGGGCTCCATTGTAAACTAAAACAATGATAACTAACCTGCACAACAGTATACAAGGCATATTGACATTTGAGAGAGACATACAGCGAGGCATACAGTAATCACAGGTGTTGAATTGGGAGAGCTAGCTAAAACAGTAGGTGAGACAACAACAGCTAATCAGCTAGCACAACAACAGCAGGTAGAATGGCGATTGATTAGGCAGAGAGGGTCTGATTAACTACACACAGAGCCTAAGTGCGGCTGGGGCCGACAGATAAAACATAAACAAGCAGACATACAAGACGAACTGGTACAGAGAGACAGGAAACACAGGGATAAATACACTGGTACAGAGAGACAGGAAACACAGGGATAAATACACTGGTACAGAGAGACAGGAAACACAGGGATAAATACACTGGTACAGAGAGACAGGAAACACAGGGATAAATACACTGGTACAGAGAGACAGGAAACACAGGGATAAATACACTGGTACAGAGAGACAGGAAACACAGGGATAAATACACTGGTACAGAGAGACAGGAAACACAGGGATAAATACACTGGTACAGAGAGACAGGAAACACAGGGATAAATACACTGGTACAGAGAGACAGGAAACACAGGGATAAATACACTGGTACAGAGAGACAGGAAACACAGGGATAAATACACTGGTACAGAGAGACAGGAAACACAGGGATAAATACACTGGTACACTGCTATTCGGCTTGTCACCAAAACCACTCACAAACTTCTACAGATGCACAATCGAGAGCATCCTGGCGGGCTGTATCACCGCCTGGTATGGCAACTGCTCCGCCCTCAACCGTAAGGCTCTCCAGAGGGTAGTGAGGTCTGCACAACGCATCACCGGGGGCAAACTACCTGCCCTCCAGGACACCTACACCACCCGATGTCACAGGAAGACCATAAAGATCATCAAGGACATCAACCACCCGAGCCACTGCCTGTTCACCCCGCTATCATCCAGAAGGCGAGGTCAGTACAGGTGCATCAAAGCTGGGACCGAGAGACTGAAAAACAGCTTCTATCTCAAGGCCATCAGACTGTTAAACAGCCACCACTAACATTGAGTGGCTGCTGCCAACACACTGACACTGACTCAACTCCAGCCACTTTAATAATGGGAATTGATGGGAAATGATGTAAATATATCACTAGCCACTTTAAACAATGCTACCTTATATAATGTTACTTACCCTACATTATTCATCTCATATGCATACGTATATACTGTACTCTATATCATCGACTGTATTCTTATGTAATACATGTATCACTAGCCACTTTAACTATGCCACTTTGTTTACATACTCATCTCATATGTATATACTGCACTCGATACCATCTACTGTATCTTGCCTATGCTGCTCTGTACCATCACTCATTCATATATCCTTATGTACATATTCTTTATCCCCTTACACTGTGTACAAGACAGTAGTTTTGGAATTGTTAGTTAGATTACTTGTTATTACTGCATTGTCGGAACTAGAAGCACAAGCATTTCGCTACACTCGCATTAACATCTGCTAACCATGTGTATGTGACAAATAAAATTTGATTTGATTTGATTTGATTTGTTAGATCAGAGGGTGAGGGCTAGGGCCATTCCCCCCAGAATGTCTGGGAACTTGCAGGTGCCTTGGTGGAAGAGTGGGGTAACATCTCACAGCAAGAACTGGCAAATCTGGTGCAGTCCATGAGGAGGAGATGCACTGTAGTACTTAATGCAGCTGGTGGCCACACCAGATACTGACTGTTACTTTTGATTTTGACCCCCACTTTGTTCAGGGACACATTATTAAATTTCTGTTAGTCACATGTCTGTGGAACTTGTTCAGTTTATGTCTCAGTTGTTGAATCTTATGTTCATACAAATATTTACACATGTTAAGGTTGCTGAAAATAAATGCAGTTGACAGTGAGAGGAAGTTTATTTTTTTGCTGAGTTTATTTGCCGTAGCCTTACATGTACTGTAAGTGTTAGTATCTTCTCTCTCTTCTCTTCTCTCTCTTCCCTCTCTTCTCTTCTCTCTCTCTCTTCTCTTCCCTCTCTCTCTTCCCTCTTCTCTCTCTTCTCTTCTCTCTCTCTCTCTCTCTTCTCTTCCCTCTATTCTCTTCCCTCTATTCTCTTCCCTCTCTTCTCTTCCCCCTCTTCTCTCTTCCCTCTATTCTCTCTCTTCCCTCTATTCTCTCTCGTCTCTCACTTCCTTCTCTTCTCTCTCTTCCCTCTCTTTCCTCTCTTCTCTTCTCTTCCCTCTCTTCTCTCTTCCCTCTCTTCTCTCTTCCCTCTATTCTCTCTCTTCCCTCTCTTCTCTTCCCTCTCTTCTCTCTTCCCTCTCTTCTCTCTTCCCTCTATTCTCTCTCTTCCCTCTCTTCTCTCTCTTCCGTCTTCCCTCTCTTCTCTTCTCTTCTCTCTCTTCCCTCTTTGCTTTGTTCCCTGTCCCCAGGGGCTGGCTCCTTAATTGGGAATCAAAGCCAGATCGGCTGCTGGCGCTGTATCTGCTCGCTTCCCCACTACAGAGTACCACAAGGTGCGTCCTACACCCTTAACGAAACATGTATCAACCCTTACACAAAATGTCCATTCATTATAATAATAATTCACATTTGCTGTAGCAAACTAGCTCAAAATAAAGATTATTAATCTGTATAGCAAATAGGGTGCCTTTTGGGATATATCAACTACAGAGAACTACAGAGAGAAAACCAGGGCTGGGAGTCATTGACCACAATTAGCCTCTCTTCTTACACTCCCTACACAAGGCTGGGTTCCACTCCGCTGGCCTCGTAACCGCTAACAAGTTGCTTGAGCTTCAACGAGAGCATCTTGACTGAGGGTCCTGTGGTTTTTTAATTCCCAGGGTTTTATTTACTGTTATATGGATGGACACTACTTATGAACTGAGGGAACGGGGCTGTGAAGCCAACGATAAATTCTAATTTTAGTTCTAAATTAAAGTTGGCCATGAACAGGATTTTTAAAAGAGGAAAGTAAGATATATCTTTTTCCAGAGAATATATATGGCTTTCGTGACACTGCATAAAGTAACAAGTGTTTATAGATCCAGTCATGTTTGTTGATGAAACACTGAATGTCACTCAAGTCTGACTCCAGTTTTAGACCAGTTTAGACTCCAGTTTTGACTTTGGGCTAAAGTAGTGCACTATATAGGGAATAGGGCTCTGGTCTATAGTAGTGCACTATATAGGGACTAGGGCTCTGGTCTAAAGTAGTGCACTATATAAGGAATAGGCTCTGGTCTAAAGTAGTGCACTATATAGGGAATAGGGCTCTGGTCTATAGTAGTGCACAATATAGGGAATAGGGCTGTCGTCTGCAGTAGTGCACTATATAGGGAATAGGGCTCTGGTCTATAGTAGTGCACTATATAGGGAATAGGAAACCATTTGGGACACAGCCCCAGAGCTCAATACCTCATCAGGGATGGGATTATGTTTTGCTCAGGTGGTGTGGACAGGGATGGGATTATGTTTTGCTCAGGTGGTGTGGACAGAGATGGGATTATGTTTTGCTCGGGTGGTGTGGACAGAGATGGGATTATGTTTTGCTCGGGTGGTTGGGACAGGGATGGGATTATGTTTTGCTCGGGTGGTGTGGACAGAGATGGGATTATGTTTTGCTCGGGTGGTTGGGACAGGGATGGGATTATGTTTTGCTCGGGTGGTGTGGACAGGGATGGGATTATGTTTTGCTCGGGTGGTTGGGACAGGAATGGAATTATGTGTGATTAGGTGTGACTAGCAATGCATCAAGGCAAGACATCCTGAACAATAGTCATGGACCTCAGTCTCAATATTTAATTAAATGTAATTCTCCAACAACTGAGACCACCGAGCATCATCAGGTCTGCATTCAGACAAATCTTACATTAATATCCCAGAAAACCACCTTCACTCTAGTATTAAAAAGTGCACTTCACTCACCACTTTTTAACCTCATATTCGTTATCTCCAGTGTGAATATGATGTGAAAAAAGAAATGTTCTACATCCTGTAATGAAAAAGATGAGAAGAGGAAGGAAACAAACAAACCTCCTCTCCTTGAGAAATCTCAATATACAAACCTCCTTTCCTTGAGAAATCTCAATACAAACCTCCTCTCCTTGAGAAATCTCAATACAAACCTCCTCTCCTTGAGAAATCTCAATACAAACCTCCTCTCCTTGAGAAATCTCAATACAAACCTCTCCTTGAGAAATCTCAATACAAACCTCCTCTCCTTGAGAAATCTCAATACAAACCTCCTCTCCTTGAGAAATCTCAATACAAACCTCCTCTCCTTGAGAAATCTCAATACAAACCTCCTCTCCTTGAGAAATCTCAATACAAACCTCCTCTCCTTGAGAAATCTCAATACAAACCTCCTCTCCTTGAGAAATCTCAAAACAAACCTCCTCTCCTTGAGAAATCTCAAAACAAACCTTTCCTTGAGAAACATCAAAACAAACCTTTCCTTGAGAAACCTCAAAACAAACCTTCGGAAGGTGGATGAAGTCTGTTTAGGAAAACGGTAAAAATAGAGCCGTTCGTTTCTCAGTAACCTGTTCTGACCCCAATCCACCCTCTGCCACCCTCCACTACCGCCTGAATGATTGGAATCTGTCTGCATCCCAAATTCTACCCTATTCCCTATACAGTGCAACCCTTTTGACCTGCACACTATTGGGAATAGGGTACCGTTTGGGACGCAGACAATGTCTGTGGTCGGTCGATCCACTCAAAACAAGAGAAGGGAGAAAACCATTTCCTCATCTTCCTACGTGCTCTCTGAGCCAATGTTCATGTCTGATTTATGCTCTAAGAGGACAGAGAGATTCTCTCTCTCTCTCAGGTGGAGGAATGCTTCATGTTTTATGACCTCCTGCTTCAATTGTAAAAACCCAGAAAAGTGCTGGGAATTTACAGGCATATTGCTGCATAACGTAAACCATCTGGTTCTCAGCGAGAGACGAGAGAGAGAGAGAGAGAGAGACAGAGAGAGAGAGCGAGAGAGACAGAGAGAGAGACAGAGAGAGAGACAGAGAGTGAGAGAGAGAGAGAGAGAAAGAGACAGAGAGAGAGAGAGAGACAGAGAGAGAAAGACAGAGAGAGAGACAGAGAGAGAGACAGAGACAGAGAGAGACAGAGAGAGAGAGAGAGAGAGAGAGAGAGAGAGAGAGAGAGAGAGAGAGAGAGAGAGAGAGAGAGAGAGAGAGTAATATATGTTAGGGGGAACAGAAAGGAATCCTAATCTTGGTGACAGATGATTTAAGGAGTTCCACAGTTCAGCTGCATTCCTTAACTACTAGGTCAGACACATCAAATCAAATCAATTTTTATTGGTCACATACACATGTTTAGCAGATGTAGTGAAAGGATTGTGTTTCTAGCTCCAACAGTGCAGTAATATCTAACAATTCACAACAATACACACAAACCTAAAAGTAAAATAACAGAATTAAGGAATATATAAATATGGCTATTTAACAGTCTGATGGCCTTAAGATTGAAGCTGTTTTTCAGTCCCTCGGTCCCAGCTTTGATTTGCCCCAGTGATGCGTTGGGCAGACTGCACCACCCTCTGGAGAGCCCTGAGGTTGCGGGCGGTGCAGTTGCCATGCCAGGTGGTGATCCAGCCCGACAGGATGCTCTCAATTGTGCATCTGTAAAAGTTTGTGAGGGTTTTAGGTGCCAAGACAAATTTCTTCAGCCTCCTGAGGTTGAAGAGGCACTGTTGCGCCTTCTTCGCCACACTGTCTGTGTGGGTGGACCCTTTCAGATCATCAGAGATGTGTACGCAGAGGAACGCAGAGCTTTCCAGCAGCTCCACTGCTGTCCCGTCGATGTGGATAAGGGGGTGCTCCCTCTGCTGTTTCCTGAAGTCCACAATCAGCTCCTTTGTTTTGTCGACATTGAGTGAGAGGTTATTTTCCTGGCACCACACTCCCAGGGCCCTCACCTCCTCCCATGAAGCAGTTCCACAGTTCAGTAGCTTCACTCCCAGGCCAGACACACGAAGGAGTTTACAACAGATAGAAAGCATGAAAGTGAAATATGGACCAACAGTTTATCTTTAGAAATGGGTTATTTAGAACAAAACCAGCAGAGAGAGAAACCCGGAAGAACCTACTCGTTAAGAGATACAACACAACTACTTTGCAGTCTCTTAACTGACGTGTTTTTATATTCATAGCTTTTCAAAAATGTTTTAAGAACATTGAATTACAGGGACATTCACATTCTAAAATGACCCCTAGATTGTTTTGTCTGTCAATCCTAATGCAGTTTACTTCTGCATTAATTTCCTATGACTGAATGATTTGCATGGAGTCTTCATACGACAGTCTGATTGGAACACTCTGCATGGCTTGGCCAATGGGAATGACAGACGGGGCACGAGGTTGACGCTGAAGTGCCAGTCATTTTCTGCTCCCATGCCCAGCTGACATTGGCATGGCAGCCATGGAACAGGAGCTCCCCTGGGTACCAGGGCCATTGTGTTTGGCCATTCTGTTCCTCACGCCCAGCATATAGGGCTGAGTACTGGACTGTAATGTGGTACAACCACCCTGTTCTATTCTATTTGAGATTATATTTAATAATATGTATAATTTTAACTATGTTCTTGTCAGCTTAGGAAAAGACTCCCCTTATAGGTAGATGCTTCTAGTTTTCAGGATAAAAAAAACTGTTTGCATGCTTGTCTTTAACCATGGATGTTTTGTCATGGTCATTGAGTGAATGGTGTGGCAGGTTGTTTAATCTGGGATTTTTTCACATTCCTCAGTTAGAGGAGACAGTTAGAGGAGAACAGAGAATAACTGAGGAGAACAGAGGAGAGCTGTGTATAATAATTCTGAGTGAGAAAATATCATATACGAAAAAAATGTCTTGGGGGGTCCTGATATTTGTCTGTCTGTAGGTTTCTCTCTCATCATCTCATTATTATTCACGATTCATTCAGGATTATCCGTAACCATGGTAGCATCCACATTAATGAGGAAGTGTTTAGAAACATGTTCTATTCTTATTTACAATAAAAGTGACTAACACAATACACACTATTTGGGCACAAAATGATCTGAAACACAACCAAAAACTAACAGCAAATGCATCCAACATGTTTGTAGAGTCACAAGCTTGATGTAATCATAGTTAAGAATATGGGACCAAATACTTTAGACTACTTTGATACACATATAATTGAATTTGTACCAAAACTTTTGGTCCCCTAAAAAAAGTGCTGTAATTTCTAAACGGTTCATCCGAAAATACCCTCAAATTAAATCTGACAGTCTGCACTTTGACCTCATGGTCATTGTATCATTTTAAACCCAAAGTGCTGGGAGTACAGAGCCAAGACAACAAACAATGTGTCACTGTCCTAATAATTACGGAGGGCACTGTAGCTATAACCACTTTCAGTGGAGAAGGACCTTATAACAGGGGAGATTTTGGGAAATGCAAGGCAGAGAGACAGAGAGGCAGAGATTACGGTCTGTCTTCGCAAACACGACGACACATCAGGGTTGGGGTTGCTCTTAAAATGAATTACAATGAATACATTTACTATATAACATTATTTTTTTTTTTAAATGTATACATTTTTTAATTTGTTCCCTAAATTAACTTGGAATTTACCCCAAAAAACTTAAACACATTATATTACTCTTTAATGACGTTTCTTGGATATTTACAATCGCATTGAAGATGCTGTAGACTGTAGACGATGGTCTGCAGGAAAGCAATACAATGTTGTTAATTTTTTCCTGCTCTGCTCCCTAATTTGTGATGGATAGAATGTCTTTAGAGAGTCAGCCAGCCTGGTAATCAGATGTGACACAACAAATAACAGGGGATAATTATGATTTCATGGCTAAGATACTTAGAAGGGTTTCTATAATCAACTGGAAATGACAGGCAATTGAAGAATGGCAACACAGAGACTAGACCTGTTGTCAAATAATAAATAACGCTGCTTGCCATGAAATATCAACGATCTTTCGGGGATATACAAATCATTTCTCAAAATGACATGAATACATTGGAAATGACAGGCCAAAAAAAAGATTGGTACCACCACACAGACACTAGACTACCTCTACCACCACACAGAGACTAGACTACCTCTACCACCACACAGAGACTACCTCTACCACCACACAGAGACTACCTCTACCACCACACAGAGACTACCTCTACCACCACACAGAGACTAGACTACCTCTACCACCACACAGAGACTACCTCTACCACCACACAGAGACTACCTCTACCACCACACAGAGACTACCTCTACCACCACACAGAGACTAGACTACCTCTACCACCACACAGAGACTACCTCTTCCACCACACAGAGACTACCTCTACCACCACACAGAGACTAGACTACCTCTACCACCACACAGAGACTACCTCTACCACCACACAGAGACCACCTCTACCATCACACAGAGACTACCTCTACCACCACACAGAGACTAGACTATCTCTATCACCACACAGAGACTACCTCTACCACCACACAGAGACTACCTCTACCACCACACAGAGACTACCTCTACCACCACACAGAGACTACCTCTATCACCACACAGAGACCACCTCTATCACCACACAGAGACTACCTCTATCACCACACAGAGACTATCTCTACCACCACACAGAGACTATCTCTACCACCACACAGAGACTACCTCTACCACCACACAGAGACTACCTCTACCACCACACAGAGACTACCTCTACCACCACACAGAGACTAGACTACCTCTACCACCACACAGAGACTACCTCTACCACCACACAGAGACTACCTCTACCACCACACAGAGACTAGACTACCTCTACCACCACACAGAGACTACCTCTTCCACCACACAGAGACTACGTCTACCACCACACAGAGACTAGACTACCTCTACCACCACACAGAGACTATCTCTACCACCACACAGAGACTACCTCTACCACCACACAGAGACCACCTCTACCACCACACAGAGACTACCTCTACCACCACACAGAGACTACCTCTACCATCACACAGAGACTAGACTACCTCTACCACCACACAGAGACTACCTCTTCCACCACACAGAGACTACGTCTACCACCACACAGAGACTAGACTACCTCTACCACCACACAGAGACTACCTCTTCCACCACACAGAGACTACCTCTACCACCACACAGAGACTAGACTACCTCTACCACCACACAGACACTAGACAACCTCTACCACCACACAGAGACTACCTATATCACCACACAGAGACTACCTCTACCACCACACAGACTACCTCTACCACCACACAGAGACAACCTCTATCACCACACAGAGACCACCTCTACCACCACACAGAGACTAGACTACCTCTACCACCACACAGAGACTACCTCTATCACCACACAGAGACTACCTCTACCACCACACAGAGACTACCTCTATCACCACACAGAGACTAGACTACCTCTACCACCACACAGAGACTACCTCTACCACCACACAGAGACTACCTCTACCACCACACAGAGACCACCTCTACCACCACACAGAGACTACCTCTACCACCACACAGAGACTAGACTATCTCTATCACCACACAGAGACTACCTCTACCACCACACAGAGACTACCTCTACCACCACACAGAGACCACCTCTACCACCACACAGAGACTACCTCTACCACCACACAGAGACTACCTCTATCACCACACAGAGACCACCTCTATCACCACACAGAGACTACCTCTATCACCACACAGAGACTATCTCTACCACCACACAGAGACTACCTCTACCACCACACAGAGACCACCTCTACCACCACACAGAGACTACCTCTACCACCACACAGAGACTAGACTATCTCTATCACCACACAGAGACTACCTCTACCACCACACAGTGACTACCTCTACCACCACACAGAGACCACCTCTACCACCACACAGAGACTACCTCTACCACCACACAGAGACTACCTCTATCACCACACAGAGACCACCTCTATCACCACACAGAGACTACCTCTATCACCACACAGAGACTATCTCTACCACCACACAGAGACTATCTCTACCACCACACAGAGACTACCTCTACCACCACACAGAGACTACCTCTACCACCACACAGAGACTAGACTACCTCTACCACCACACAGAGACTACCTCTACCACCACACAGAGACTACCTCTACCACCACGCAGAGACTAGACTACCTCTACCACCACACAGAGACTACCTCTTCCACCACACAGAGACTACGTCTACCACCACACAGAGACTAGACTACCTCTACCACCACACAGAGACTACCTCTACCACCACACAGAGACTACCTCTACCACCACACAGAGACCACCTCTACCACCACACAGAGACTACCTCTACCACCACACAGAGACTACCTCTACCACCACACAGAGACTAGACTACCTCTACCACCACACAGAGACTACCTCTTCCACCACACAGAGACTACGTCTACCACCACACAGAGACTAGACTACCTCTACCACCACACAGAGACTACCTCTTCCACCACACAGAGACTACGTCTACCACCACACAGAGACTAGACTACCTCTACCACCACACAGAGACTACCTCTTCCACCACACAGAGACTACGTCTACCACCACACAGAGACTAGACTACCTCTACCACCACACAGAGACTACCTCTACCACCACACAGAGACTACCTCTACCACCACACAGAGACTAGACTACCTCTACCACCACACAGACACTAGACTACCTCTACCACCACACAAAGACTACCTCTATCACCACACAGAGACTACCTCTACCACCACACAGAGACTACCTCTACCACCACACAGAGACTAGACTACCTCTACCACCACACAGAGACTACCTCTATCACCACACAGAGACTACCTCTACCACCACACAGAGACTACCTCTATCACCACACAGAGACTAGACTACCTCTACCACCACACAGAGACTACCTCTACCACCACACAGAGACTACCTCTACCACCACACAGAGACCACCTCTACCACCACACAGAGACTACCTCTACCACCACACAGAGACTAGACTATCTCTATCACCACACAGAGACTACCTCTACCACCACACAGAGACTACCTCTACCACCACACAGAGACCACCTCTACCACCACACAGAGACTACCTCTACCACCACACAGAGACTACCTCTATCACCACACAGAGACCACCTCTATCACCACACAGAGACTACCTCTATCACCACACAGAGACTATCTCTACCACCACACAGAGACTACCTCTACCACCACACAGAGACCACCTCTACCACCACACAGAGACTACCTCTACCACCACACAGAGACTAGACTATCTCTATCACCACACAGAGACTACCTCTACCACCACACAGTGACTACCTCTACCACCACACAGAGACCACCTCTACCACCACACAGAGACTACCTCTACCACCACACAGAGACTACCTCTATCACCACACAGAGACCACCTCTATCACCACACAGAGACTACCTCTATCACCACACAGAGACTATCTCTACCACCACACAGAGACTATCTCTACCACCACACAGAGACTACCTCTACCACCACACAGAGACTACCTCTACCACCACACAGAGACTAGACTACCTCTACCACCACACAGAGACTACCTCTACCACCACACAGAGACTACCTCTACCACCACGCAGAGACTAGACTACCTCTACCACCACACAGAGACTACCTCTTCCACCACACAGAGACTACGTCTACCACCACACAGAGACTAGACTACCTCTACCACCACACAGAGACTACCTCTACCACCACACAGAGACTACCTCTACCACCACACAGAGACCACCTCTACCACCACACAGAGACTACCTCTACCACCACACAGAGACTACCTCTACCACCACACAGAGACTAGACTACCTCTACCACCACACAGAGACTACCTCTTCCACCACACAGAGACTACGTCTACCACCACACAGAGACTAGACTACCTCTACCACCACACAGAGACTACCTCTTCCACCACACAGAGACTACGTCTACCACCACACAGAGACTAGACTACCTCTACCACCACACAGAGACTACCTCTTCCACCACACAGAGACTACGTCTACCACCACACAGAGACTAGACTACCTCTACCACCACACAGAGACTACCTCTACCACCACACAGAGACTACCTCTACCACCACACAGAGACTAGACTACCTCTACCACCACACAGACACTAGACTACCTCTACCACCACACAAAGACTACCTCTATCACCACACAGAGACTACCTCTACCACCACACAGAGACTACCTCTACCACCACACAGAGACTACCTCTACCACCACACAGAGACTAGACTACCTCTACCACCACACAGACACTAGACTACCTCTACCACCACACAGAGACTACCTCTATCACCACACAGAGACTACCTCTACCACCACACAGAGACCACCTCTACCACCACACAGAGACTACCTCTATCACCACACAGAGACTATCTCTACCACCACACAGAGACTATCTCTACCACCACACAGAGACTATCTCTACCACCACACAGAGACTATCTCTACCACCACACAGAGACCACCTCTACCACCACACAGAGACTACCTCTATCACCACACAGAGACTACCTCTATCACCACACAGAGACTACCTCTACCACCACACAGAGACCACCTCTACCACCACACAGAGACTACCTCTACCACCACACAGAGACTAGACTACCTCTACCACCACACAGACACTAGACTACCTCTACCACCACACAGAGACTACCTCTATCACCACACAGAGACTACCTCTACCACCACACAGAGACCACCTCTACCACCACACAGAGACTACCTCTATCACCACACAGAGACTATCTCTACCACCACACAGAGACTACCTCTATCACCACACAGAGACTACCTCTACCACCACACAGAGACCACCTCTACCACCACACAGAGACTACCTCTACCACCACACAGAGACTAGACTACCTCTACCACCACACAGACACTAGACTACCTCTACCACCACACAGAGACTACCTCTATCACCACACAGAGACTACCTCTACCACCACACAGAGACCACCTCTACCACCACACAGAGACTACCTCTATCACCACACAGAGACTATCTCTACCACCACACAGAGACTATCTCTACCACCACACAGAGACTATCTCTACCACCACACAGAGACTATCTCTACCACCACACAGAGACCACCTCTACCACCACACAGAGACTACCTCTATCACCACACAGAGACTACCTCTATCACCACACAGAGACTACCTCTACCACCACACAGAGACCACCTCTACCACCACACAGAGACTACCTCTATCCTCAGATGACACTGCTTGAAATAAGCACCAGAGACTTCATTGAGTGATAGATTAATCAGATTTCACACTGTCAGTGACATGCATTACTTAACCATATAATGTCCACAACACGGAGTCTGGGGCCTCGTACAGTCTGCCACCATTAACAATCAGACGTGTTACAGAGGAGCCATGCGCGGAGGGAAGGTACAAAGACGCTTAATGACCCGGCGACTCCGACCGCTTGTACCTCTGTCCCAAATGCCACCCTATTCCCTACGTAGTGCACTGCTTTAGAAAGCCAGAGCCTTGTCTAAAGTAGTGCACTACGTTTAGGGAATCGGGTGTTATTTGTGACTCACGACTTTGTAAATGAAAGCACTTTAATAAGGACATGTAATTAAAAACAGCCCTTTTCTCTCCGCGGCTCCTCAGTCAGACATGTGACGCTAAACAGAAGCTATTAGAAGATGCAAATATGACCGGCTGGACGTTTTACATCTGCCAAGAAGTCCATTTTTTAATTTCTCTTGAACTGATAATAACTTGGCATCAGCGGCCCATTAGTGAATGCAAATGACTGTGTCCCCCCCCCCCCCCAATTCCACCCTGGCACTCGTCTCACACTTGTATCGCACGCACACACACAGACGCGCATACACACACACACACACACACACAACCCCCCCTACACACACACACACACACACACAACTAAACACAAACACACATGCACACATGCACACACACACACAAGCAAAGACACACACACACCTCTCTAAGAGTGAGGAGTCATTCATGACACACAGCCCTCACACGTCTCCGAGACACACGTCTCCGAGACAGAACAGACGGACTGTCACTCCGTTTCTTTGATATAGTCATTTGTCTGAGCAATCTAGTTATAATTACACATTTCATCGTGTGATTCCTGTGATATTTTTCGCACGCACGCACGCACGCACGCACGCACACACACACACGCACACACACACACACACACACACACACACACACCTTTCAGACAGAACAGAAACCCTGTCTACTACGTTACAGACTAATTCCACCAATTACAGATCATTTTAACAGGAAAGTTAAATCTGAACCACCTGCCTATCAGGTAGACAGGGATTAAATGTATTCTCAGACACCTATCAGATAGACAGGGATTAAATGTATTCTCAGACACCTATCAGGTAGACAGGGATTAAATGTATTCTCAGACACCTATCAGATAGACAGGGATTAAATGTATTCTCAGACACCTATCAGATAGACAGGGATTAAATGTATTCTCAGACACCTATCAGATAGACAGGGATTAAATGTATTCTCAGACACCTATCAGGTAGACAGGGATTAAATGTATTCTCAGACACCTATTAGATAGACAGGGATTAAATGTATTCTCAGACACCTATCAGGTAGACAGGGATTAAATGTATTCTCAGACACCTATCAGGTAGACAGGGATTAAATGTATTCTCAGACACCTATCAGATAGACAGGGATTAAATGTATTCTCAGACACCTATCAGGTAGACAGAGATTAAATGTATTCTCAGACACCTATCAGATAGACAGGGATTAAATGTATTCTCAGACACCTATCAGATAGACAGGGATTAAATGTATTCTCAGACACCTATCAGATAGACAGGGATTAAATGTATTCTCAGCCACCTATCAGGTAGACAGGGATTAAATGTATTCTCAGACACCTATCAGGTAGACAGGGATTAAATGTATTCTCAGACACCTATCAGGTAGACAGGGATTAAATGTATTCTCAGACACCTATCAGGTAGACAGGGATTAAATGTATTCTCAGACACCTATCAGATAGACAGGGATTAAATGTATTCTCAGACACCTATCAGATAGACAGGGATTAAATGTATTCTCAGACACCTATCAGATAGACAGGGATTAACATGTATTCTCAGACACCTATCAGGTAGACAGGGATTAAATGTATTCTCAGACACCTATCAGGTAGACAGGGATTAAATGTATTCTCAGACACCTATCAGGTAGACAGGGTTTAAAATGTATTCTCAGACACCTATCAGATAGACAGGGATTAAATGTATTCTCAGACACCTATCAGGTAGACAGGGATTAAATGTATTCTCAGACACCTATCAGATAGACAGGGATTAAATGTATTCTCAGACACCTATCAGACACCTATCAGATAGACAGGGATTAAATGTATTCTCAGACACCTATCAGGTAGACAGGGATTAAATGTATTCTCAGACACCTATCAGGTAGACAGGGATTAAATGTATTCTCAGACACCTATCAGATAGACAGGGATTAACATGTATTCTCAGACACCTATCAGACACCTATCAGCAAGTAGTCGAAGCATCGATTATAATATATGCATATAATAGAATAATATTCAAGCAAATGTAATATTAAATGTATTTATACACCTTTCTACATATTTATTAGAACGTAAGAATGATATGACATATTTATGACATAGTAAATACACATTGGGGCCTCCCGAGTGGAGCAGTGGTCTAAGGCTCTGCATCACTTAGAGATCCTGGTTCGAGTCCAGGCTCTGACGCAGCCGGCCGTGACCGGTAAGGGGCGGGGGGGCGGCGCACAATTGGCACAGCGTCGTCCGGGTTACGGGAGGGTCTGGCAGGCAGGGATGTTCTTATCCCATCGCGCACTAGCGACTCCTGTGGTGGGCCCGGGCGTAGTGCACGCTGACACCGTCGCCAGGTGTTTGAATGTTTCCTCCAACACGTTGGTGCAGCTGGCTTCCGGGTCGAGTGGGCGTTGTGTCAAGAAGCAGTGCGGCTTGGCCGGGTCGTGTTTCGGAGGACGCACGGCTCTCGACCTTCGCCTCTCCCGAGTCCGTACGGGAGTTGCAGCGATGAGACGAGACTGTAACTACCAAATAGATACCACGAAATTGGGGAGAAAAAGGGGTAAACTTTTTTAATTATAGTTTTAAAAGAAAGTAAAAACACATGCAAACATTTCTACATGTATATTTATATAATAATAATAATAATAATAATAATAATAATATAACATATTTACTCAAATTCGTTTACATACAGTATATTCAGTGTGATTTGACACAAATGACACAAAACACATAGTGTATATTGTACCAGCTCCACATATGAGGAAGACAATAGCTGCCATCTCTCTGTGTTGTGGATACTCCCATCCACCCACAGGTCGTGCTGGGGGTCAGCAGACATGTATTTATGTGTTTACCAGGTTTAGAGAGGGGGGGGGGCTGGAATTAGTAACTGGAAATTGGTGATGATGTGAAATATGGCCGCTGACAGAGATGTGCGGAGAGAGAGAGAGAGACAGGGAGAGAGAGAGAGAGAGAGAGAGAGAGAGACAGGGAGAGAGACAGGGAGAGAGAGAGAGAGAGAGAGAGAGAGAGATGGAGGCACACAGAGGTTATATTGGTAATTAATTAATAAGGGGAATTCATTTTCTGACATGTGTTAGTGGTCCCTGTCGCCATGGGGATATTTGAAAAGCTAAATGCCACTCCGCGCAACGGTGAAGACAAGCATAGCTCAGAGAGAGGGGTCAGAGCGATCCCAGCCAAACGGAGGGTTGAACCCCTACTGAGAGAGATCAGAGAGAGGGGTCAGAGCGATCGCAGACAAACGGAGGGTTGAACCCCTACTGAGAGAGATCAGAGAGAGGGGTCAGAGCGATCCCAGACAAATGGAGGGTTGAACCCCTACTGAGAGAGATCAGAGAGAGGGGTCAGAGTGATCCCAGCCAAACGGAGGGTTGAACCCCTACTGAGAGAGATCAGAGAGAGGGGTCAGAGCGATCGCAGACAAACGGAGGGTTGAACCCTTACTGAGAGAGATCAGAGAGAGGGGTCAGAGCGATCCCAGACAAACGGAGGGTTGAACCCCTACTGAGAGAGATCAGAGAGAGGGGTCAGAGCGATCCCAGCCAAACGGAGGGTTGAACCCCTACTGAGAGAGATCAGAGAGAGGGGTCAGAGCGATCCCGGACAAATGGAGGGTTGAACCCCTACTGAGAGAGATCAGAGAGAGGGGTCAGAGCGATCGCGGACAAACGGAGGGTTGAACAACTACTGAGAGAGATCAGAGAGAGGGGTCAGAGCGATCCCGGACAAACGGAGGGTTGAACCCCTACTGAGAGAGATCAGAGAGAGGGGTCAGAGCGATCCCAGCCAAACCTAGGGTTGAACCCCTACTGAGAGAGATCAGAGAGAGGGGTCAGAGCGATCGCAGACAAGCGGAGGGTTGAACCCCTACTGAGAGAGATCAGAGAGAGGGGTCAGAGCGATCCCAGACAAACGGAGGGTTGAACCCCTACTGAGAGAGATCAGAGAGAGGGGTCAGAGCGATCCCAGCCAAACCGAGGGTTGAACCCCTACTGAGAGAGATCAGAGAGAGGGGTCAGAGCGATCCCAGACAAACGGAGGGTTGAACCCCTACTGAGAGAGATCAGAGAGAGGGGTCAGAGCGATCCCAGACGGACGGACGGACGGACGGACGGACGGACGGACAGAGGCATTGACAGACAGATCTGTCACATACTATGTCTATCACGTCGAGCCAACTGCACACTATTGGAGCCAACTGCACTGTCATCAGACTAAACTCAACCCTTCACAAGAAGCCAGACATGTTAAATCCGTCGTTCAGTGACGACCGCTATACATTCTATTTCTATACACTTTAAGTGTCTAATTTTTCATATGAAACCGGTATCAAAACCTTTCCTCCTCTCATCATAACTCACTTTAGCTGATCACATTGACTTCAAAGGGCACTCCTATTCCCTATATAGTACACTACTATAGACCCTATTCCCTATATAGTACACTACTATAGACCCTATTCCCTATATATAGTACACTACTATAGACCCTATTCCCTATATAGTACACTACTATAGACCCTATTCCCTATATAGTACACTACTATAGACCCTATTCCCTATATAGTGCACTACTATAGACCCTATTCCCTATATAGTACACTACTATAGACCCTATTCCCTATATACTGCACTACTATAGACCCTATTCCCTGTATAGTACACTACTATAGACCCTATTCCCTATATAGTACACTACTATAGACCCTATTCCCTATATAGTACACTACTATAGACCCTATTCCCTGTATAGTACACTACTATAGACCCTATTCCCTATATACTGCACTACTTTAGACCAGAGATCTATTCCCTATATAGTGCACTACTTCAGACCAGGGTCCTATTCCCTATATAGTGCACTACTTTAGACCAGAGCCCTATTCCCTCTATATAGTGCACTACTTTAGACCAGAGCCCTAGTCCCTATATAGTGCACTACTTTAGACCAGGGTCCTATTCCCTATATAGTACACTACTTTAGACCAGAGCCCTATAGAGCCCTATTCCCTATATAGTGCACTACTTTAGACCAGAGCCCTATTCCCTATGTAGTGCACTACTTTAGACCAGAGCCCTATTCCCTATATAGTGCACTACTTTAGACCAGAGCCCTATTCCCTATATAGTGCACTACTTTACAGCAGAGCCCTATTCCCTATATAGTGCACTACTTTAGACCAGAGCCCTATTCCCTATATAGTACACTACTTTAGACCAGGGCCCTATATTCCCTATATAGTGCCGTCCCTGGAAGGGGTGCGTCACCTGAGTGGGCTGATTCACTGATGTGGTCATCCTGTCTGGGTTGGCGCCCCCCCTTGGGTTGTGCCATGGCGGAGATCTTTGTGGGCTATACTCAGCCTTGTCTCAGGATGGTAAGTTGGTGGTTGAAGATATCCCTCTAGTGGTGTGGGTGCTGTGCTTTGGCAAAGTGGGTGGGGTTATATCCTTCCTGTTTGGCCCTGTCCGGGGGTGTCCTCGGATGGGGCCACAGTGTCTCCTGACCCCTCCTGTCTCAGCCTCCAGTATTTATGCTGCAGTAGTTTATGTGTCGGGGGGCTAGGGTCAGTTTGTTATATCTGGAGTACTTCTCCTGTCCTATCCGGTGTCCTGTGTGAATCTAAGTGTGCGTTCTCGAATTCTCTCCTTCTCTCTTTCTTTCTCTCTCTTGGAGGACCTGAGCCCTAGGACCATGCCCCAGGACTACCTGACATGATGACTCCTTGCTGTCCCCAGTCCACCTGGCCGTGCTGCTGCTCCAGTTTCAACTGTTCTGCCTTATTATTATTCGACCATGCTGGTCATTTATGAACATTTGAACATCTTGGCCATGTTGTTATAATCTCCACCTGGCACAGCCAGAAGAGGACTGGCCACCCCACATAGCCTGGTTCCTCTCTAGGTTTCTTCCTAGGTTTTGGCCTTTCTAGGGAGTTGTTCCTAGCCACCGTGCTTCTACACCTGCATTGCTTGCTGTTTGGGGTTTTAGGCTGGGTTTCTGTACAGCACTTTGAGATATCAGCTGATGTACGAAGGGCTATATAAATAAATTTGATTTGATTTAGTGCACTACTTTAGACCAGAGCCCTATTCCCTATATAGTGCACTACTTTAGACCAGAGCCCTATTCCCTATATAGTGTACTACTTTACACCAGAGCCCTATTCCCTCTATATAGTGCACTACTTTAGACCAGGGTCCTATTCCCTATATAGTGCACTACTTTAGACCAGAGCCCTATTCCCTATATAGTGCACTACTTTAGACCAGAGCCCTATTCCCTATATATTACACTACTTTAGACCAGAGCCCTATTCCCTATATAGTGTACTACTTTAGACCAGAGCCCTATTCCCTCTATATAGTGCACTACTTTAGACCAGAGCCCTATTCCCTATATAGTACACTACTATAGACCAGAGCCCTAGTCCCTATATAGTACACTACTTTAGACCAGAGCCCTATAGAACCCTATTCCCTATATAGTGCACTACTTTAGACCAGAGCCCTATTCCCTATATAGTACACTACTATAGACCAGAGCCCTATTCCCTATATAGTACACTACTTTAGACCAGAGCCCTATAGAACCCTATTCCCTACACAGTGCACTACTTTATCATATTCCCTATATAGTGCACTACTTTAGACCAGGGCCCTATTCCCTATATAGTGCACTACTTTAGACCAGAACCCTATAAAATGGTATTCCCTATATAGTGCACTACTTTAGACCAGGGCCCTATAGAACCCTATTCCCTATATAGTGCACTACTTTAGACCAGGGCCCAATAGAACCCTATTCCCTATATAGTGCACTACTTTAGACCAGAGCCCTATAGAACCCTATATAGTATATAGTGCACTACTTTAGACCAGGGCCCTATAGAACCCTATTCCCTATATAGTGCACTACTTTAGACCAGGGCCCAATAGAACCCTATTCCCTATATAGTGCACTACTTTAGACCAGGGCCCTATAGGGGCTCTTCACTCTTTCCTCTTTAAGGGATCATGACCTCACTATAGAACGCTACAGTCAGAAAGACAACACGTGTGAATATATTCATTTATTTATTTTAAAAGTCTAAAGTGAAGGCAACAAATGTCCACATGTGTTTTTCTCTCTCCGGGTATAAACGTGTCTTATATAAGCGGTTGATCATTTGTTATAAAACTCTAAAAATAAGTATATTCAATCCCTTTTACAACCAACAAAAACACCAAAAAATACAAATGAAAAAGTCAAGAAAAAGAAAATAGTTAGCAATATGCAAATCCAGAAGTTCAAATAATAATAATAAAATAATATTGCTCAATATTCGCCTTTTTATACAAAATATAGTATTTAAGTGCAAAATTCTGACACACAAAAAAAAAATCATTTAGTAAAATAATAATGGGTATCAATGACTTTGACCGTTTACTATAGAAGCAGACCGACTCTGAAGGCAAAGTTACTGGTGATTTAATAACAAAATGACCGTAATCTTCACTAATTATGGTAATTAACCCCCAAAAATATACGGCAATCTTAACTTTATATTTAAAACGGTTTATTAATATATAATATTTATATCTGTGTGGATATTGTTCATAACTTTCTAGTAGATAGAACACGTGGTTGAGGAGAAAACGGTCTAATTCATGAATAAAACATCTAAAATCGACAATATAATTGCTTTTAATAAACATTAACAACATTGACAACAAATACATGTTGACATGATAAAATAAATAAGTGTAAAAAATAAAAATATATATTTCATACTGAAACTCTCATATTAAACACCAATGATATTCACTAAGTTGATGGTTTATATTTAAGATAATATTTTACAGCTTTGTAATTATATATTTTTTATTTTAAAATATCATTTAATTATGTCATATTTCACAATTACAGACACCTGTGATAATCGGAAGTATCCAAACGGGCCACTAGATGTCTTGTAATAGATTACATAAAATCCTTGAAAGTTACCAAAAATTCTGGTAGTTTACTGGTAAACTTTCCAGTAATATCCCCTCCCTTTGCAACCCTAGTGCTGTAGTGGCACCCTATTTCATATAGTGTGCACTACATAGGGACCAGGGTTCCATTGTGGAGGAACCCTCCTCTGTCTATAGGATGTCTGTCTTCATCTTCTGCCTTTGGAAGAAAGGACACTGTGGAGAGACAAACCAGAGACCATTAGTACAAACAGAATGTAATGAACAAGGCTAGCAGGCAGGAACATAAACACCTACCCTAAAGGCAACACACACAAGGGGGGGGGAGAGAGACAGGGGGGGGAGAGAGACAGGGGGAGAGAGAAACAGGGGGGGAGAGAGAGACAGAGGGGGAGAGAGACAGGGGGAGAGAGAAACAGGGGGGGAGAGAGAGACAGAGGGGGAGAGAGACAGGGGGAGAGAGAAACAGGGGGGGAGAGAGAGACAGAGGGGGAGAGAGAGACAGGGGGGGGAGACAGGGGGGGAGAGAGAGACAGAGGGGGAGAGAGAGAGACAGGGGGGAGAGAGAGACAGGGGGGGAGAGAGAGAGAGGCAGGGGAGAGAGAGAGACAGGGGGAGAGAGAGAGACAGGGGGGAGAGAGAGACGGGGGGGAGACGGGGGGAGAGACAGGGAGGGAGACAGGGAGAGAGACAGGGGGGGAGACAGGGGGGGGGGACAGGGGGGAGACAGGGGGAGAGAGACAGGGGGGAGAGACAGGGGGGGAGAGAGAGACGGGGGAGAGAGAGGCGGGAGGGGAGGGGAGAGAGGCAGAAGGGGAGAGAGAGACAGGGGGGAGAGAGAGACGGGGGAGTGAGAGACGGGGGGAGTGAGACGGGGGGAGTGAGACGGGGGGGAGAGAGAGAGACAGGGGGGAGAGAGAGACAGGGGGGGAGAGAGGCAGAAGGGGAGAGAGAGAGACATGGGGGAGAGAGAGAGAGACAGGGGGGAGAGAGAGACGGGGGAGAGAGAGGCAGAAGGGGAGAGAGAGACAGGGGGGGATAGAGAGAGACAGGGGGGAGAGAGAGACAGGGGGGAGAGAGAGACAGGGGGAGAGAGAGACAGGGGGAGAGAGAGACAGGGGGAGAGAGAGATGGGAGGGGAGAGAGAGAGACAGGGGGGGAGAGAGAGGCAGAAGGGGAGAGAGAGATGGGAGGGGAGAGAGAGAGACAGGGGGGAGAGAGAGAGGCAGAAGGGGAGAGAGAGATGGGAGGGGAGAGAGAGAGACGGGGGGAGAGAGAGACGGGAGGGGAGAGAGAGACAGGGGGAGAGACGGGGGGGTTGAGAGACACACATTTTTGTAGCAATAAATTCCCTTCATGTATAATTTATCTTCTTAATCAGTGACAGTGATATAACAGTATATAAACGGAGCCTCAACAACAGGTAAACAAGGTGAAGGAAAAGTCTAGACGTCTTCCTCTCCCTGTCCAAGAAAAATATCCAAGGTACATCCCAAATAGCAGCCTATTCCCTATATACTTTTTGGTAGTAGTGCACTATAGAGGGAATAGGGTGCCATTTGGTACTTGACGGTAAAGGGAAGTCAGCCACTAGAAGGATCTTCAGATGTGTATTGTTGAGAGAGGGGACACTGAAGTGCACTGGGATAAAACTAGATTAGTGAGAATCAATACCTCCCTTCAACATGAAGTCAGAGGAGAGGGGGGAGAGGGGACTGTGGCTGGGGAGAGAGAGATGGAGAGAGAGAGGGGGGAGAGAGGACTGTGGCTGGGGAGAGAGAGTTGGAGAGAGAGAGGAGGGAGAGGGGACTGTGGCTGGGGAGAGAGAGATGGAGAAAGAGAGGGGGGAGAGAGGGCTGTGGCTGGGGAGAGAGAGTTGGAGAGAGAGAGGAGGGAGAGGGGACTGTGGCTGGGGAGAGAGAGATGGAGAGAGAGAGGGGGGAGAGAGGACTGTGGCTGGGGAGAGAGAGTTGGAGAGAGAGAGGAGGGAGAGGGGACTGTGGCTGGGGAGAGAGAGATGGAGAGAGAGAGGGGGGAGAGGGGACTGTGGCTGGGGAGAGAGAGATGGAGAGAGACACACCCTACAGAGCCCCAGGACAGCAGCACAATTAGACCCAACCAAATCATGAGAAAACAAAAAGATAATTACTTGACACATTGGAAAGAATTAACAAAAAAACAGAGCAAACTAGAATGCTATTTGGCCCGACACAGAGAGTACACAGCGGCAGAATACCTGACCACTGTGACTGACCCAAAATTAAGGAAAGCTTTGACTATGTACAGACTCAGTGATCATAGCCTTGCTATTGAGAAAGGCCGCCGTAGGCAGACATGGCTCTCAAGAGAAGACAGGCTATGTGCTCACTGCCCACAAAATGAGGTGGAAACTGAGCTGCACTTCCTAACCTCCTGCCCAATGTATGACCATATTAGAGAGACATATTTCCCTCAGATGACACAGATCCACAAAGAATTTGAAAAGAGGGGAGAGGGGGGAGAGGGGACTGTGGCTGGGGAGAGAGAGATGGAGAGATAGAGGAGGGAGAGGGGACTGTGGCTGGGGAGAGGGAGAGAGAGAGGAGGGAGAGGGGACTGTGGCTGGGGAGAGAGATGGAGAGAGAGAGGGGGGAGAGGGGACTGTGGCTGGGGAGAGAGAGATGGAGAGAGAGAGAGAGAGGGGGGAGAGGGGAATGTGGCTGGGGAGAGAGAGTTGGAGAGAGAGAGAGGGGGGGGGAGAGGGGACTGTGGCTGGGGAGAGAGAGTTGGAGAGAGAGAGAGGGGGGAGATGAGACTGTGGCTGGGGAGAGAGAGATGGAGAGAGAGAGAGAGAGAGAAGGAGAGAGAGAGGGGACTGTGGCTGGGGAGAGAGAGATGGAGAGAGAGAGGAGGGAGAGGGGACTGTGGCTGGGGAGAGAGAGATGGAGAGAGGGAGGAAGGAGAGGGGACTGTGGCTGGGGAGAGAGAGATGGAGAGAGAGAGGGGGGAGAGGGGACTGTGGCTGGGGAGAGAGAGATGGAGAGAGAGAGGAGGGAGAGGGGACTGTGGCTGGGGAGAGAGAGATGGAGAGAGAGAGGGGGGAGAGGGGACTGTGGCTGGGGAGAGAGAGTTGGAGAGAGAGAGGGGGGAGAGGGGACTGTGGCTGGGGAGAGAGAGTTGGAGAGAGAGAGGAGGGAGAGAGAGATGGAGAGAGAGAGGGGGTAGAGGGGACTGTGGCTGGGGAGAGAGAGATGGAGAGAGAGAGGAGGGAGAGGGGACTGTGGCTGGGGAGAGAGAGATGGAGAGAGAGAGAGAGAGAGAGAGAGAGGGGACTGTGGCTGGGGAGAGAGAGATGGAGAGAGAGAGAGAGAGAGAGAGAGAGAGGGGACTGTGGCTGGGGAGAGAGAGATGGAGAGACAGAGGAGGGAGAGGGGACTGTGGCTGGGGAGAGAGAGATGGAGATAGAGAGGGGGGAGAGGGGGCTGTGGCTGGGGAGAGAGAGATGGAGAGAGAGAGGGGGGACTGTGGCTGGGGGAGAGAGATGGAGAGAGAGAGGGGGTAGAGGGGACTGTGGCTGGGGAGAGAGAGATGGAGAGAGAGAGGAGGGAGAGGGGACTGTGGCTGGGGAGAGAGAGATGGAGAGAGAGAGAGGGGGGAGATGAGACTGTGGCTGGGGAGAGAGAGATGGAGAGAGAGAGAGAGAGAAGGAGAGAGAGAGGGGACTGTGGCTGGGGAGAGAGAGATGGAGAGAGAGAGGAGGGAGAGGGGACTGTGGCTGGGGAGAGAGAGTTGGAGAGAGGGAGGAAGGAGAGGGGACTGTGGCTGGGGAGAGAGAGATGGAGAGAGAGAGGGGGGAGAGGGGACTGTGGCTGGGGAGAGAGAGATGGAGAGAGAGAGGAGGGAGAGGGGACTGTGGCTGGGGAGAGAGAGATGGAGAGAGAGAGGGGGGAGAGGGGACTGTAGCTGGGGAGAGAGAGTTGGAGAGAGAGGGGGGGAGAGGGGACTGTGGCTGGGGAGAGAGAGTTGGAGAGAGAGAGGAGGGAGAGAGAGATGGAGAGAGAGAGGGGGTAGAGGGGACTGTGGCTGGGGAGAGAGAGATGGAGAGAGAGAGGAGGGAGAGGGGACTGTGGCTGGGGAGAGAGAGATGGAGAGAGAGAGAGAGAGAGAGAGAGAGAGAGAGAGAGGGGACTGTGGCTGGGGAGAGAGAGATGGAGAGAGAGAGAGAGAGAGAGAGAGAGAGAGAGGGGACTGTGGCTGGGGAGAGAGAGATGGAGAGACAGAGGAGGGAGAGGGGACTGTGGCTGGGGAGAGAGAGATGGAGAGGGAGAGAGAGAGAGAGAGAGAGAGAGAGGGGACTGTGGCTGGGGAGAGAGAGATGGAGAGAGAGAGAGAGAGAGAGAGAGGGGACTGTGGCTGGGGAGAGAGAGATGGAGAGACAGAGGAGGGAGAGGGGACTGTGGCTGGGGAGAGAGAGATGGAGATAGAGAGGGGGGAGAGGGGGCTGTGGCTGGGGAGAGAGAGATGGAGAGAGAGAGGGGGGAGGGGGGACTGTGGCTGGGGGAGAGAGATGGAGAGAGAGAGGGGGTAGAGGGGACTGTGGCTGGGGAGAGAGAGATGGAGAGAGAGAGGAGGGAGAGGGGACTGTGGCTGGGGAGAGAGAGATGGAGAGAGAGAGAGGGGGGAGATGAGACTGTGGCTGGGGAGAGAGAGATGGAGAGAGAGAGAGAGAGAGAAGGAGAGAGAGAGGGGACTGTGGCTGGGGAGAGAGAGATGGAGAGAGAGAGGAGGGAGAGGGGACTGTGGCTGGGGAGAGAGAGTTGGAGAGAGGGAGGAAGGAGAGGGGACTGTGGCTGGGGAGAGAGAGATGGAGAGAGAGAGGGGGGAGAGGGGACTGTGGCTGGGGAGAGAGAGATGGAGAGAGAGAGGAGGGAGAGGGGACTGTGGCTGGGGAGAGAGAGATGGAGAGAGAGAGGGGGGAGAGGGGACTGTGGCTGGGGAGAGAGAGTTGGAGAGAGAGAGGGGGGAGAGGGGACTGTGGATGGGGAGAGAGAGTTGGAGAGAGAGAGGAGGGAGAGAGAGATGGAGAGAGAGAGGGGGTAGAGGGGACTGTGGCTGGGGAGAGAGAGATGGAGAGAGAGAGGAGGGAGAGGGGACTGTGGCTGGGGAGAGAGAGATGGAGAGAGAGAGAGAGAGAGAGAGAGAGGGGACTGTGGCTGGGGAGAGAGAGATGGAGAGACAGAGGAGGGAGAGGGGACTGTGGCTGGGGAGAGAGAGATGGAGATAGAGAGGGGGGAGAGGGGGCTGTGGCTGGGGAGAGAGAGATGGAGAGAGAGAGGGGGAAGGGGGGGACTGTGGCTGGGGGAGAGAGATGGAGAGAGAGAGGGGGTAGAGGGGACTGTGGCTGGGGAGAGAGAGATGGAGAGAGAGAGGAGGGAGAGGGGACTGTGGCTGGGGAGAGAGAGATGGAGAGAGAGAGAGAGAGGGGACTGTGGCTGGGGAGAGAGAGATGGAGGAGGGAGGAGGGAGAGGGGACTGTGGCTGGGGAGAGAGAGATGGAGAGAGAGAGAGAGAGAGAGAGAGAGAGAGAGAGGACTGTGGCTGGGGAGAGAGATGAGGGGAAGGGGGGCAGAGAGAGAGAGAGAGAGACTCTGCATGCAGAATTCTGCAAAAATGTCCTCTGTGTACAACGAAAAACACCAAATAATGCATGCAGAGCAGAATTAGGCCGATACCCGCTAATGATCAAAATCCAGAAAAGAGATGTTAAAATGTACGACCGCCTAAAAGGAAGCGATTCCCAAACCTTCCATAACAAAGCCATCACCTACAGAGAGATGAACCTGGAGAAGAGTCCCCTAAGCAAGTTGGTCCTGGGGCTCTGTTCACAAACACAAACACACCCCACAGAGCCCCAGGACAGCAACAGCAACACAATTAGACCCAACCAAATCATGAGAAAACAAAAAGATAATTACTTGACACATTGGAAAGAATTAACAAAAAAACAGAGCAAACTAGAATGCTATTTGGCCCTACACAGAGTACACAGCGGCAGAATACCTGACCACTGTGACTGACCCAGAATTAAGGAAAGCTTTGACTATGTACAGACTCAGTGATCATAGCCTTGCTATTGAGAAAGGCCGCCGTAGGCAGACATGGCTCTCAAGAGAAGACAGGCTATGTGCTCACTGCCCACAAAATGAGGTGGAAACTGAGCTGCACTTCCTAACCTCCTGCCCAATGTATGACCATATTAGAGACATATTTCCCTCAGATTACACAGATCCACAAAGAATTTGAAAACAAACCCGATTTTGATAAACTCCCATATCTACTGGGTGAAATTCCACAGTGTGCCATCACAGCAGCAAGATTTGTGACCTGTTGCCACGAGAAAAGGGCAACCAGTGAAGAACAAACACCATTGTAAATACAACCCATATTTATGCTTATTTATTTTATCTTGTGTCCTTTAACCATTTGTACATTGTTAAAACACTGTATATATATATATAATATGACATTTGTAATGTCTTTATTGTTTTGTGGCAGTAATAAAGCCTCTCTTGAAAAAGCCAAACCTTGACCCAGAAAATATAAAAAACTATCGGCCTATATCGAATCTTCCATTCCTCTCAAATGTTTTGAAAAGGCTGTTGCGCAACAACTCACTGCCTTCCTGAAGACAAACAATGTATACGAAATGCTTCAGTCTGGTTTTAGACCCCATCATAGCACTGAGACGGCACTTGTGAAGGTGGTAAATTAAATTTTAATGGCATCGGACCGAGGCTCTGCATCTGTCCTCGTGCTCCTAGACCTTAGTGCTGCTTTTGATACCATCGATCACCACATTCTTTTGGAGAGATTGGAAACCCAAATTGGTCTACACGGACAAGTTCTGGCCTGGTTTAGATCTTATCTGTCGGAAAGATATCAGTTTGTCTCTGTGAATGGTTTGTCCTCTGACAAATCAACTGTAAATTTCGGTGTTCCTCAAGGTTCCATTTTAGGACCACTATTGTTTTCACTATATATTTTACCTCTTGGGGATGTTATTCGAAAACATAATGTTAACTTTCACTGCTATGCGGATGACACACAGCTGTACATTTCAATGAAACATGGTGAAGCCCCAAAATTGCCCTTGCTAGAAGAATGTGTTTCAGACATAAGGAAGTGGATGGCTGCAAACTTTCTACTTTTAAACTCGGACAAAACAGAGATGCTTGTTCTAGGTCCCAAGAAACAAAGAGATCTTCTGTTGAATCTGACAATTAATCTTAATGGTTGTACAGTCGTCTCAAATAAAACTGTGAAGGACCTCAGCGTTACTCTGGACCCTGATCTCTCTTTTGAAGAACATATCAAGACCATTTCAAGGACAGCTTTTTTCCATCTACGTAACATTGCAAAAATCAGAAACTTTCTGTCCAAAAATGATGCAGAAAAATGAATCCATGCTTTTGTCACTTCTAGGTTAGACTACTGCAATGCTCTACTTTCCGGCTACCCGGATAAAGCACTAAATAAACTTCAGTTAGTGCTAAATACAGCTGCTAGAATCCTGACTAGAACCAAAAAATTTGATCATATTACTCCAGTGCTAGCCTCTCTACACTGGCTTCCTGTCAAAGCAAGGGCTGATTTCAAGGTTTTACTGCTAACCTACAAAGCATTACATGGGCTTGCTCCTACCTATCTCTCTGATTTGGTCCTGCCGTACATACCTACACGTACGCTACGGTCACAAGACGCAGGCCTCCTAATTGTCCCTAGAATTTCTAAGCAAACAGCTGGAGGCAGGGCTTTCTCCTATAGAGCTCCATTTTTATGGAACGGTCTGCCTACCCATGTCAGAGACGCAAACTCGGTCTCAACCTTTAAGTCTCTACTGAATACTCATCTCTTCAGTGGGTCATATGATTGAGTGTAGTCTGGCCCAGGAGTGGGAGGGTGAACGGAAAGGCTCTGGAGCAACGAACCGCCCTTGCTGTCTCTGCCTGGCCGGTTCCCCTCTTTCCACTGGGATTCTCTGCCTCTAACCCTATTACAGGGGCTGAGTCACTGGCTTACTGGGGCTCTCTCATGCCGTCCCTGGAGGGGGTGCGTCACCTGAGTGGGTTGAGTCACTGATGTGGTCATCCTGTCTGGGTTGGCGGCCCCCGCCCCCCCCCCTTGGGCTGTGCCGTGGCGGAGGTCTTTGTGGGCTATACTCAGCCTTGTCTCAGGATGGTAAGTTGGTGGTTGAAGATATCCCTCTAGTGGTGTGGGGGCTGTGCTTTGGCAAAGTGGGTGGGGTTATATCCTTCCTGTTTGGCCCTGTCCGGGGGTGTCCTCGGATGGGGCCACAGTGTCTCCTGACCCCTCCTGTCTCAGCCTCCAGTATTTATGCTGCAGTAGTTTATGTGTCGGGGGGCTAGGGTCAGTTTGTTATATCTGGAGTACTTCTCCTGTCCTATTCGGTGTCCTGTGTGAATCTTAGTGTGCGTTCTCTAATTCTCTCCTTCTCTCTTTCTCTCTCTCGGAGGACCTGAGCCCTAGGACCATGCCCCAGGACTACCTGACATGATGACTCCTTGCTGTCCCCAGTCCACCTGGCCGTGCTGCTGCTCCAGTTTCAACTGTTCTGCCTTATTATTATTCGACCATGCTGGTCATTTATGAACATTTGAACATCTTGGCCATGTTCTGTTATAATCTACACCAGGCACAGCCAGAAGAGGACTGGCCACCCCACATAGCCTGGTTCCTCTCTAGGTTTCTTCCTAGGTTTTGGCCTTTCTAGGGAGTTGTTCCTAGCCACCGTGCTTCTACACCTGCATTGCTTGCTGTTTGGGGTTTTAGGCTGGGTTTCTGTACAGCACTTTGAGATATCAGCTGATGTACGAAGGGCTATATAAATAAATTTGATTTGATTTGTTTTGAAACTTATGTATGTGTAATGTTTACTGTTAATTTTTTATTGTTTAATTCACTTTATATATTATCTACCTCACTTGCTTTGGCAATGTTAACACGTTTCCCATGCCAATAAAGAGAGAGAGAGAGAGAGAGAGAGAGAGAGAGAGAGAGAGAGACACAGAGAGAGAGAGACAGAGAGACAGAGAGACAGAGAGACAGACAGAGAGAGAGATGTCTTATGTTTATTAATTTCCCCTTTTGTACCTTAACTATTTGCTCATCATTAAAACACTGTATATATATATAATATAACATTTGTAATGTCTTTATTCATTTGGAACTTCTGTGAGTTTACAGTTCTTTTTTATTGTTTATTTCACTTTTGTTTATTATCTACTTCACTTGCTTTGGCAATGCTAACATTGAGAGAGAGAGAGAGAGAGAGAGAGAGAGAGAGGAGAGAGAAGAGAGAGAGGAGAGAGAAGAGAGAGAGGAGAGAGAAGAGAGAGGAGAGAGAGGAGAGAGAGGAGAGAGAGGAGAGAGAGGAGAGAGAGACAAGAGAAGAGAGAGACGAGAGAGGAGAGAGAAGAGAGAGAGGCGAGAGAGAGAGAGAGAGACAGAGAGAGAGGAGAGAGAAGAGAGAGAGGCGAGAGAGGCGAGAGAGGCGAGAGAGGCGAGAGGAGAGAGAGGAGAGAGAGGAGAGAGAGGAGAGAGAGAGACAAGAGAAGAGAGAGAGGAGAGAGGAGAGAGAAGAGAGAGAGGAGAGAGAGGAGAGAGAGGAGAGAGAGAGAGAGAGAGGCGAGAGAGGCGAGAGGAGAGAGAGGAGAGAGAGGAGAGAGAGGAGAGAGAGGAGAGGGAGACAAGAGAAGAGAGAGAGGAGAGAGGAGAGAGAAGAGAGAGAGGAGAGAGAGAGGAGAGAGAGGAGAGAGAGAGAGAGGCGAGAGGAGAGAGAGGAGAGAGAGGAGAGAGAGGAGAGAGAGGAGAGAGAGAGACAAGAGAAGAGAGAGAGGAGAGAGAAGAGAGAGAGGCGAGAGAGGCGAGAGGAGAGAGAGGAGAGAGAGGAGAGAGAGGAGAGAGAGGAGAGAGAGGAGAGAGAGAGCAGTCAACTGATTTGTGCAGTTACACTCGGTAACAGTCTTAACTAAAGGCATTATACCACTAGTCAGGGCTGGCACGAGCGTTTTTGGGGGCCCTCGCGGGCAAAACATTTTACTGGCACTGTCTTGACAGCGGAGAGACAATTTCTGTTTTACAGCTAATTTCCTGCAATTCTATCCATTTTTCCGTGGGGTGGAGAGAATATTTTTGCAATTTCAAAGCAAATTTCCTGCAATTCTGCAAATGTTGCCATGATAATATAATATCTGAGTGACAAACAAAATCAATGGAGACCTCCTGGGGGTCAGCGCCCTTAGAGGTCAGGGCGCCTAGAGGTCAGGGCGCCTAGAGGTCAGGGCGCCTAGAGGTCAGAGCGCCTAGAGGTCAGGGTCCCTAGAGGTCAGGGCGCCTAGAGGATAGGGCCCCTAGAGGTCAGGGCGCCTAGAGGTCAGGGCGCCTAGAGGTCAGGGCGCCTAGAGGTCAGGGCCCCTAGAGGTCAGGGCCCCTAGAGGTCAGGGCGCCTAGAGGTCAGGGCGCCTAGAGGTCAGGGCCCCTAGAGGTCAGGGCCCCTAGAGGTCAGGGCCCCTAGAGGTCAGGGCCCCTAGAGGTCAGGGCCCCTGGGCACATGCCCTGCGTGACCGGTCTGTATAAGTTTAGATAGCTGACTAGACTAACTACCAATCTAAACAGGTTTAGTTGACATGGCTAATTGAGTGATTGTCAGTGACTGAAATAACTAGAGAGAAACTGCTGATGCACAGTCACATGACCTAATGACACCTGGTGTATCGTACTGTAATCACTCTAAATGACTCCTGGTGAATACGTACTGTAATCACTCTAAATGACTCCTGGTGTATCGTACTGTAATCACTCTAAATGACTCCTGGTGTATTGTACTGTCATCATTCTAAATGACTCCTGGTGTATCGTACTGTAATCACTCTAAATGACTCCTGGTGTATTGTACTGTCATCACTCTAAATGACACCTGGTGTATCGTACTGTCATCACTCTAAATGACACCTGGTGTATTGTACTGTCATCACTCTAAATGACACCTGGTGTATTGTACTGTCATCACTCTAAATGACACCTGGTGTATTGTACTGTCATCATTCTAAATGACACCTGGTGTATTGTACTGTCATCATTCTAAATGACACCTGGTGTATCGTACTGTCATCATTCTAAATGACACCTGGTGTATTGTACTGTCATCATTCTAAATGACACCTGGTGTATTGTACTGTCATCATTCTAAATGACACCTGGTGTATCGTACTGTCATCATTCTAAATGACACCTGGTGTATTGTACTGTCATCATTCTAAATGACACGTGGTGTATTGTACTGTCATCATTCTAAATGACACCTGGTGTATCGTACTGTCATCATTCTAAATGACACCTGGTGTATTGTACTGTCATCATTCTAAATGACACGTGGTGTATTGTACTGTCATCATTCTAAATGTCACCTGGTGTATTGTACTGTCATCATTCTAAATGACACCTCTCCCCGACTGAGTTTCCTGTTTTAGGGAAATTGATCCGCCGGCCTACAAAAGTGGGGCTGTATGTGTCCCAGTAGGCCACAAGTTGCCCATCCCTGCTCTGGGGTATTTGGCATGTGTCCCAGTAGGCCACAAGTTGCCCATCCCTGATCTAGGGTATTTGGCATGTGTCCCAGTAGGCCACAAGTTGCCCATCCCTGCTCTGGGGTATTTGGCATGTGTCCCAGTAGGCCACAAGTTGCCCATCCCTGCTCTGGGGTATTTGGCATGTGTCCCAGTAGGCCACAAGTTGCCCATCCCTGTGCTCTGGGGTATTTGGCATGTGTCCCAGTAGGCCACAAGTTGCCCATCCCTGATCTAGGGTATTTGGCATGTGTCCCAGTAGGCCACAAGTTGCCCATCCCTGCTCTGGGGTATTTGGCATGTGTCCCAGTAGGCCACAAGTTGCCCATCCCTGATCTAGGGTATTTGGCATGTGTCCCAGTAGGCCACAAGTTGCCCATCCCTGTGCTCTGGGGTATTTGGCATGTGTCCCAGTAGGCCACAAGTTGCCCATTCCTGTGCTCTGGGGTATTTGGCATGTGTCCCAGTAGGCCATAAGTTGCCCATCCCTGCTCTAGGGTATTTGGCATGTGTCCCAGTAGGCCACAAGTTGCCCATCCCTGCTCTGGGGTATTTGGCATGTGTCCCAGTAGGCCACAAGTTGCCCATCCCTGCTCTAGGGTATTTGGTATGTGTCCCAGTAGGCCACAAGTTGCCCATCCCTGCTCTAGGGTATTTGGCATGTGTCCCAGTAGGCCACAAGTTGCCCATCCCTGCTCTGGGGTATTTGGCATGTGGCCACAAGTTGCCCATCCCTGCTCTAACATAACATACAGGTACTCAAGTCCTTCTGTTCACCTGATTTAGAATTCCTCACAATCAAATGTCGACCGCATTATCTACCAAGGGAATTCTCTTCGATTATAATCACAGCCGTACAGTGCCTTGCGAAAGTATTCGGCCCCCTTGAACTTTGCGACCTTTTGCCACATTTCAGGCGCTTTTAACGGACCTCTGAGACTATCACAGTGCAGGTGCATTTATACGGAGACTTGATTACACACAGGTGGATTGTATTTATCATCATTAGTCATTTAGGTCAACATTGGATCATTCAGAGATCCTCACTGAACTTCTGGAGAGAGTTTGCTGCACTGAAAGTAAAGGGGCTGAATAATTTTGCACGCCCAATTTTTCAGTTTTTGATTTGTTAAAAAAGTTTGAAATATCCAATAAATGTCGTTCCACTTCATGATTGTGTCCCACTTGTTGTTGATTCTTCACAAAAAAATACAGTTTTATATCTTTATGTTTGAAGCCTGAAATGTGGCAAAAGGTCGCAAAGTTCAAGGGGGCCGAATACTTTCGCAAGGCACTGCATATATTCCCCCCCAAGCAGACACATCGATGGCTCTGAACAAACTTTATTTGACTCTTTGCAAACTGGAATCCATTTATCCGGAGGCTGCATTCATTGTAGCTGGGGATTTTAACAAGGCTAATCTGAAAACAAGACTCCCTAAATTTTATCAGCATATCGATTGCGCAACCAGGGCTGGAAAAACCTTGGATCATTGTTACTCTAACTTCCGCGACGCATATAAGGCCCTGCCCCGCCCTCCTTTCGGAAAAGCTGACCACGACTCCATTTTGTTGATCCCTGCCTACAGACAGAAACTAAAACAAGAAGCTCCCGCGCTGAGGTCTGTTCAACGCTGGTCCGACCAATCTGATTCCACACTCCAAGACTGCTTCCATCACGTGGACTGGGATATGTTTCGAATTGCGTCAGACAACAACATTGACGAATACGCTGATTCAGTGAGCGAGTTCATTAGAACGTGCGTTGAAGATGTCGTTCCCATAGCAACGATTAAAACATTCCCAAACCAGAAACCGCGGATTGATGGCAGCATTCGCGTGAAACTGAAAGCTCGAACAACTGCTTTTAATCAGGGCAAGGTGACCGGAAACATGACCAAATACAAACAGTGTAACTATTCCCTCCGCAAGACAATCAAACAAGCTAAGCGTCAGTATAGAGACAAAGTAGAATCTCAATTCAACGGCTCAGACACAAGAGGTATGTGGCAGGGTCTACAGTCAATCACGGATTACAAAAAGAAAACCAGCATAGTCACGGACCAGGATGTCTTGCTCCCAGGCAGACTAAATAACTTTTTTGCTCGCTTTGAGGACAATACAGTGCCACTGACACGGCCCGCAACTAAAACATGCGGACTCTCCTTCACTGCAGCTGACGTGAGGAAAACATTTAAACGTGTCAACCCTTGCAAGGCTGCAGGCCCAGACGGCATCCCCAGCCGCGCCCTCAGAGCATGCGCAGACCAGCTGGCTGGTGTGTTCACGGACATATTCAATCAATCCCTATACCAGTCTGTTGTTCCCACATGCTTCAAGAGGGCCACCATTGTTCCTGTTCCCAAGAAAGCTATGGTAACTGAGCTAAACGACTACCGCCCCGTAGCACTCACTTCCGTCATCATGAAGTGCTTTGAGAGACTAGTCAAGGACCATATCACCTCCACCCTACCTGACACCCTAGACCCACTCCAATTTGCTTACCGCCCAAATAGGTCCACAGACGATGCAATCGCAACCATACTGCACACTGCCCTAACCCATCTGGACAAGAGGAATACCTATGTAAGAATGTTGTTCATTGACTACAGCTCGGCATTTAACACCATAGTGCCCTCCAAGCTTGTCATCAAGCTCGAGACCCTGGGTCTCGACCCCGCCCTGTGCAACTGGGTACTGGACTTCCTGACAGGCCGCCCCCAGGTGGTGAGGGTAGGAAACAACATTTCCACCCCGCTGATCCTCAACACTAGGGCCCCACAAGGGTGCGTTCTGAGCCCTCTCCTGTACTCCCTGTTCACCCACGACTGCGTGGCCACGCACGCCTCCAACTCAATCATCAAGTTTGCGGACGACACAACAGTGGTAGGCTTGATTACCAACAACGACGAGACGGCCTACAGGGAGGAGGTGAGGGCCCTCGGAGTGTGGTGTCAGGAAAATAACCTCACACTCAACGTCAACAAAACTAAGGAGATGATTGTGGACTTCAGGAAACAGCAGAGGGAACACCCCCCTATCCACATCAATGGAACAGTAGTGGAGAGGGTAGTAAGTTTTAAGTTCCTTGGCGTACACATCACAGACAAACTGAATTGGTCCACCCACACAGACAGCATCGTGAAGAAGGCGCAGCAGCGCCTCTTCAACCTTAGGAGGCTGAAGAAATTCGGCTTGTCAACTAAAGCACTCACAAACTTCTACAGATGCACAATCGAGAGCATCCTGTCGGGCTGTATCACCGCCTGGTACGGCAACTGCTCCGCCCACAACCCTAAGGCTCTCCAGAGGGTAGTGAGGTCTGCACAACGCATCACTGGGGGCAAACTACCTGCCCTCCAGGACACCTACACCACCCGATGTCACAGGAAGGCCATAAAGATCATCAAGGACAACAACCACCCGAGCCACTGCCTGTTCACCCCGCTATCATCCAGAAGGCGAGGTCAGTACAGGTGCATCAAAGCAGGGACCGAGAGACTAAAAACAGCTTCTATCTCTAGGCCATCAGACTGTTAAACAGCCACCACTAACATTGAGTGGCTGCTGCCAACACACTGACTCAACTCCAGCCAGTTTAATAATGGGAATTGATGGGAAATGATGTAAAATATATCACTAGCCACTTTAAACAATGCTACCTAATATAATGTTACATACCCTACATTATTCATCTCATATGTATATGTATATACTGTACTCTATATCATCTACTGCATCTTTATGTAATACATGTTTCACTAGCCACTTTAACTATGCCACTTTGTTTACATACTCATCTCATTTGTACATACTGTACTCAATACCATCTACTGTATCTTGCCTATGCTGCTCTGTACCATCACTCATTCATATACAGTGCCTTGCGAAAGTATTCGGCCCCCTTGAACTTTGCGACCTTTTGCAACATTTCAGGCTTCAAACATGAAGATATAAAACTGTATTTTTTTGTGAAGAATCAACAACAAGTGGGACACAATCATGAAGTGGAACGACATTTATTGGATATTTCAAACTTTTTTAACAAATCAAAAACTGAAAAATTGGGCGTGCAAAATTATTCAGCCCCCTTAAGTTAATACTTTGTAGCGCCACCTTTTGCTGCGATTACAGCTGTAAGTCGCTTGGGGTATGTCTCTATCAGTTTTGCACATCGAGAGACTGACATTTTTTCCCATTCCTCCTTGCAAAACAGCTCGAGCTCAGTGAGGTTGGATGGAGAGCATTTGTGAACAGCA
>NC_048569.1:5734170-5739170 GCF_013265735.2 Oncorhynchus mykiss | reverse complement strand
GATATTGATTTGACTGGAATAAAGGCATCCAATTGTTGTTACTGAAACACCCAAAGCCCTCCGAGACGCCCTCCGAGACGCCCTCCGAGACGCTCTCAGAGACACCCTCAGAGACGCCCTCTGGTGGTTGAACTTGCGTCAACGGCAACAACGGCTGTCCTCCAACATGCCCATAACACACTGCTGTAATTAACACGTCCTGCTGTAATTAACACGTCCTGCTGTAATTAACACGCTCTGCTGTAATTAACACGCCCTGCTGTAATTAACACGTCCTGCTGTAATTAACACGTCCTGCTGTAATTAACACGTCCTGCTGTAATTAACACGTCCTGCTATAATTAACACGTCCTGCTGTAATTAACACGTCCTGCTGTAATTAACACGCCCTGCTGTAATTAACACGTCCTGCTGTAATTAACACGTCCTGCTGTAATTAACACGTCCTGCTATAATTAACACGTCCTGCTGTAATTAACACGTCCTGCTGTAATTAACACGTCCTGCTGTAATTAACACGCTCTGCTGTAATTAACACGTCCTGCTGTAATGAACACGTCCTGCTGTAATTAACACGTCCTGCTGTAATTAACACGTCCTGCTGTAATTAACACGCTCTGCTGTAATTAACACGTCCTGCTGTAATTAACACGTCCTGCTGTAATTAACACGTCCTGCTGTAATTAACACGTCCTGCTGTAATTAACACGCTCTGCTGTAATTAACACGTCCTGCTGTAATTAACACGTCCTGCTGTAATTAACACGTCCTGCTGTAATTAACACGTCCTGCTGCCCTGCTGTAATTAACACGTCCTGCTGTAATTAACACGCCCTGCTGTAATTAACACGCTCTGCTGTAATTAACACGCTCTGCTGTAATTAACACGCCCTGCTGTAATTAACACGCTCTGCTGTAATTAACACGCCCTGCTGTAATTAACACGCCCTGCTGTAGTTAACACACCCTGCTGTAATTAACACGCTCTGCTGTAATTAACACGCCCTGCTGTAATTAACACGCTCTGCTGTAATTAACATGCCCTGCTGTAATTAACACGGGCCTAAAAGAGAAGTGCACAGCCACTTTAAGTCACCTCCGCCAGCAGTTAGGACACGTTAATAAAAAACATGATTAGACAGAAATAATCACTTTCCTTTCCTCCTCGTTCCCGTTCCGTATACCGCTGACTGATGCCAAGGCTGGGGATTTTGGGGCTCTGCAGGGAGTGGAGATTAGAGGTTGTTGTGTGTGCGCGTGTGTGTGTGTGTGTGTGCGAGAGACAACGTGGTAATAGCATTCCAGTGTCTATTCTCCCACTCCGTACTGCACTGCAGGCTAATTGGTGGGAAAGCCTGAGTCTACTGTACACTGGATAATCAGATGAAGCAGAGAGGGTACTGTAGAATACCCAGGGGACGGCTGGCAGAACGTTGTCTGTTCCAGAATGGCATCCTTACTCCCCACATAGCCTATTACTTTTGTATGGGAGCCATATCGGCTCTGGTCAAATGTAGTGCACTACGAAGGGTCAAAATGTAGGGCACTATGACGGGTCCAAATGTAGGGCACTGTGAAGGGTTCATATGTAGTGCACTATGAAGGGTCAAAATGTAATGCACTATGACGGGTCCAAATGTAGGGCACTGTGAAGGGTCAAAATGTAGGGCACTATGAAGGGTTCAAATGTAGTGCACTATGAAGGGTCAAAATGTAGGGCACTGTGAAGGGTTCATATGTAGTGCACTATGAAGGGTTCAAATGTAGTGCACTATGAAAAGGTTCAAGGGGTCGTGTTACAGACTGAATAATAACCAGGGGTTGTGTTACAGACTGAATAATAATCAGGGGTCGTGTTACAGACTGAATAATAACCAGGGGTCGTGTTACAGACTGAATAATAACCAGGGGTCATGTTACAGACTGAATAATAACCAGGGGTCGTGTTACAGACTGAATAATAACCAGGGGTCGTGTTACAGACTGAATAATAATCAGGGGTCGTGTTACAGACTGAATAATAACCAGGGGTTGTGTTACAGACAGGATAATAACCAGGGGTTGTATTACAGACTGAATAATAACCAGGGGTTGTATTACAGACTGAATAATAACCAGGGGTCGTGTTACAGACTGAATAATAATCAGGGGTTGTGTTACAGACAGAATAACAACCAGGGATCGTGTTACAGACAGAATAATAACCAGGGGTCGTTTTACAGACTGAATAATAGCCAGGGGTCGTATTACAGACTGAATAATAACCAGGGGTCGTATTACAGACTGAATAATAACCAGGGGTCGTGTTACAGACTGAATAATAACCAGGGGTCGTGTTACAGACTGAATAATAACCAGGGGTCGTTTTACAGACTGAATATTAACCAGGGGTCGTTTTACAGACTGAATAATAACCAGGGGTCGTGTTACAGACTGAATAATAACCAGGGATCGTGTTACAGACAGAATAATAACCAGGGGTCGTTTTACAGACTGAATAATAGCCAGGGGTCGTATTACAGACTGAATATTAACCAGGGGTCGTTTTACAGACTGAATAATAACCAGGGGTCGTGTTACAGACTGAATAATAACCAGGGGTCGTGTTACAGACTGAATAATAACCAGGGGTCGTGTTACAGACTGAATAATAACCAGGGGTCATGTTACAGACTGAATAATAACCAGGGGTCGTGTTACAGACTGAATAATAGCCAGGGGTCGTATTACAGACTGAATAATAACCAGGGGTCGTATTACAGACTGAATAATAACCAGGGGTCGTGTTACAGACTGAATAATAACCAGGGGTCGTGTTACAGACTGAATAAGCTGGTTTAGTTTGCTGTGTTATCTGGTTTTCTTTGCTGTGTTAACTGGTTTGGTTGTCTGTGTTAGCTGGTTTGCTGTGTTAGCTGGTTTAGTTTGCTGTGTTAGCTGGTTTGCTGTGTTAGCTGGTTTGGTTGTCTGTGTTAGCTGGTTTGCTGTGTTAGCTGGTTTGCTGTGTTAGCTGTGTTAGCTGGTTTGGTTAGCGGTGTTAGCTGGTTTGCTGTGTTAGCTGGTTTGCTGTGTTAGCTGGTTTGCTGTGTTAGCTGGTTTGCTGTGTTAGCTGGTTTGCTGTGTTAGCTGGTTTGGTTTGCTGCGTTAGCTGGTTTGCTGTGTTAGCTGGTTTGCTGTGTTAGATGGAGAGGGATGCGGTACAGAGGTAGTGTATTTGTCATGTTTGATGGGTCAGCATTGGGCACAGGAGGAATAGGCTGGTTTAAAAGGCCTGGCCTGGTCACTACAATACACTACTGGCCTGGCCACTACAACACACTACTGGCCTGGTCACTACAACACACTACTGGCCTGGTCACTACAACACACTACTGGCCTGGTCACTACAACACACTACTGGCCTGGTCACTACAACACACTACTGGCCTGGTCACTACAACACACTACTGGCCTGGTCACTACAACACACTACTGGCCTGGTTACTACAACACACTACTGGCCTGGTCACTACAACACACTACTGGCCTGGTCACTACAACACACTACTGGCCTGGTCACTACAACACACTACTGGCCTGGCCACTACAACACACTACTGGCCTGGTCACTACAACACACTACTGGCCTGGTCACTACAACACACTACTGGCCTGGTCACTACAACACACTACTGGCCTGGTCACTACAATACACTACTGGCTTGGCCACTACAACACACTACTGGCCTGGTCACTACAACACACTACTGGCCTGGTCACTACAACACACTACTGGCCTGGTCACTACAACACACTACTGGCCTGGTCACTACAACACACTACTGGCCTGGTCACTACAATACACTACTGGCTTGGTCACTACAATACACTACTGGCTTGGCCACTACAACACACTACTGGCCTGGTCACTACAACACACTACTGGCCTGGTCACTACAACACACACACACACTACTGGCCTGGTCACTACAACACACACACACAACTGGCCTGGTCACTACTGGCCTGGTCACTACAACACACTACTGGCCTGGCCACTACAACACACTACTGGCCTGGCCACTACAACACACTACTGGCCTGGTCACTACAACACACTACCGGCCTGGTCACTACAACACACTACTGGCCTGGTCACTACAACAAACACACACTACTGGCCTGGTCACTACAATACACTACTGGCCTGGTCACTACAACACACTACTGGCCTGGTCACTACAATACACTACTGGCCTGGTCACTACAACACACTACTGGCCTGGCCACTACAACACACTACTGGCCTGGTCACTACAACACACTACTGGCCTGGTCACTACAACACACTACGGGCCTGGCCACTACAACACACTACTGGCCTGATCACTACAACACACACACACACTACTGGCCTGGCCACTACAACAAACTACTGGCCTGGTCACTACAACACACTACTGGCCTGGTCACTACAACACACTACTGGCCTGGTCACTACAACACACTACTGGCCTGGTCACTACAACACACACACCCCACTGGCCTGGTCACTACAACACACACACACTACTGGCCTGGTCACTACAACAAACTACTGGCCTGGTCACTACAACACACTACTGGCCTGGTCACTACAACACACACACCCCACTGGCCTGGTCACTACAACACACTACTGGCCTGGCCGATACAACACACTAGTGGCCTGGTCACTACAACACACTACTGGCCTGGTCACTACAACACAGTACTGGCCTGGTCACTACAACACACTACTGTCCTGGTCACTACAACACACTACTGGCCTGGTCACTACAACACACTACTGGCCTGGTCACTACAACACACTACTGGCCTGGTCACTACAACACACTACTGGCCTGGTCACTACAACACACTACTGGCCTGGTCACTACAATACACTAGTGGCCTGGTCACTACAACACACTACTGGCCTGGTCACTACAACACACTAGTGGCCTGGTCACTACAACACACTACTGGCCTGGTCACTACAA
>NC_048569.1:5704170-5724170 GCF_013265735.2 Oncorhynchus mykiss | reverse complement strand
TTGACACCTTTACCAACAAAGGCATATTTCCCTACCGACCCCTTCCACAAAAAGTGTAAGATGCTAACACCTTCAACCATGTCTTTCCAGGAGATGTGCAGTACCAGCAAACAGTTGGTGGGTAAAGAAGCCCTACACCACTTTCGGCAGAGTCTTATCAAGCTGGCTGTTCACCACAGACAGGACAAGCCCATCGCCATAAGCACAACGAGTCTTGGCTTCCCCAGGCCACCATGCTGAACACCATTACCAGTGTCCTGAAGCTGGATAAAGGACTATACCTGCATTTACACAGATAGCACAATTATTCTTATTTTTCACTTATTGGTCTTTTAACCAATCAGATCGGTTCTGAAAAAGATCTGATGTGATTAAAACCAATTGGTGAAAAAAGGATCAGAATTGGGCTGCCTGTGTAAACATAGCCATTGCGGCTCAGCATAAGACCATATACAATAGAATAGGGGTCTCCAACCATGTTCTGTGAGTGAAAACCAACAGGACAGTAGCTCTCTAGGAACACGGTTGGAGTGAAAACCTACAGGATGGTATCTCTCTAGGAACAGGGTTGGGGTGAAACCCTACAGGATGGTATCTCTCTAGGAACAGGGTTGGAGTGAAACCCTACAGGATGGTATCTCTCTAGGAACAGGGTTGGAGTGAAAACCTACAGGATGGTATCTCTCTAGGAACAGGGTTGGAGTGAAACCCTACAGGACAGTAGCTCTCCAGGAACAGGGTTGGAGTGAAAACCTACAGGACAGTAGCTCTCCAGGAACACGGTTGGAGTGAAACCCTACAGGATGGTATCACTCTAGGAACACGGTTGGAGTGAAAACCTACAGGATGGTATCATTCTAGGAACAGGGTTGGAGTGAAAACCTACAGGATGGTATCACTCTAGGAACAGGGTTGGAGTGAAAACCTACAGGATGGTATCACTCTAGGAACAGGGTTGGAGTGAAAACCTACAGGATGGTATCACTCTAGGAACAGGGTTGGAGTGAAAACCTACAGGATGGTATCACTCTAGGAACAGGGTTGGAGTGAAAACCTACAGGATGGTATCACTCTAGGAACAGGGTTGGAGTGAAAACCTACAGGATGGTATCACTCTAGGAACACGGTTGGAGTGAAAACCTACAGGATGGTATCACTCTAGGAACACGGTTGGAGTGAAAACCTACATGACGGTAGCTCTCCAGGAACAGGGTTGGAGGGCGCACATAGATTACATTTACAACAATATCTAGGCTATTAGAAAGAAATATGGCATAACCTTCAACCTTTGCACTTTGACCAGACTGTACCAATGTGCCTAGGTAGGTAGACAGTATCTAGTTACAACCATGTCTATCCGGCATGCTTAGGCAAATATTTGTTATAGTAACACCAGCTTCAGTTTTAGAGATTCACAACAGTAAATGTATGTATTATTGTTTGTGCTCAGCGTTTGTAAAGTTTAACATAGCTAGCTAACTTGTTGTTGTTTACATCTGTTTGGAATCCTATATCTTGCGTCATGCCAATAATTTAGTGAGATTGAAATGAATCCACGGTCATACCAATGTCAACCCTCATTATTATATTGCAAAGCTAGCTAGTAAAATTACATACAGTTGCTGATGTTACACGTGTTTGCTAACAAGTTACAAAAGATCTCCGATTGTAAATATTTTGTCAAAGATATGGCTACCGGTAATGTTAGTTGTTGAGCTAGCTAACTTAGATAGCTAACTAGCTAACTTAGATAGCTAACTTAGATAGCTAACTAGCTAACTTAGATAGCTAACTAGCTAACTTAGATAGCTAACTAGCTAACTTAGATAGCTAACTAGCTAACTTAGATAGCTAACTAGCTAACTTATCTAGCTAACTTAGATAGCTACCTTAGTTAGATAGCAAACAGACACGTATTTTGATTAGCTACACGACAATATCACAGCTCACTGCAGGTCAACCAGTCCCTCCAGGATTTTGAGGGCCCTGGAGGAGGAGGTGAGGGCCCTGGAGGAGGAGGTGAGGGCCCTGGAGGAGGAGGTGAGGGCCCTGGAGGAGGAGGTGAGGGTCCTGGAGGAGTGGTGGCAGGAAAATAACCTTCCCTCAACATCAACGTCAACCAAGGAGCTGATGGTGGACCTCAGGAAACAGCAGAGAGACCACGGTCCTTGTGTCTGTTTGGGTCATTTCAGAACGCGTCTGACGGTCCTCGGGTCTGTTTGGGTCATTTCAGAATGGGTCTGACGGTCCTCGGGTCTGTTTGGTTAATTTCAGAACGGGTCTGATGGTCCTTGTGTCTGTTTGGGTCATTTCAGAACAGGTCTGACGGTCCTCGGGTCTGTTTGGTTCATTTCAGAACGGGTCTGACGCTCTTCGGGTCTGTTTGGGTCATTTCAGAACGGGTCTGACGGTCCTCGGGTCTGTTTGGGTCATTTCAGAATGGGTCTGACGGTCCTCGGGTCTGTTTGGGTCATTTCAGAACGGGTCTGACGGTCCTCGGGTCTGTTTGGTTCATTTTGGAACCGGTCCAACTTTCTGGACACATGAAGACCTCTAGTACACAGTTATGTATGGACACATGGTGAGAAACATAGCAATACTGGTCCATAGTAGAAATGGGAAATAGTACTACCTGGGAAATAGTACTACCTGGGAAATAGTACTGCCTGGGAAATAGTACTGCCTGGGAAATAGTACTGCCTGGGAAATAGTACTGCCTGGGAAATAGTACTGCCTGGGAAATAGTACTGCCTGGGAAATAGTACTACCTGGGAAATAGTACTGCCTGGGAAATAGTACTGCCTGGGAAATAGTACTACCTGGGAAATAGTACTGCCTGGGAAACAGTACTACCTGGGAAATAGTACTGCCTGGGAAGGAAGTACTTGACATACATCACATCTACCTGCTGTGTGTGTGTGTGTGTGTGTGTGTGTGTGTGTGTGTGTGTGTGTGAGAGTCAGTCAGTCTCTCTCACACTCACATTTTACGGTGTATCCTGGTTCGGTGACACAAACAGACACACAGAGACACGCCTTACCGGATGTCCTGATCGGTGACTATGAAGGCCTTACACAGGGGCTGCGACGTGTTGAGCCAGATAGCCGGGTTCTTCTCTGCAGCCGAGGTCGTCTGGCCCGTGATGGGGGAGGAGCTCATGTGGAGGGCGCTGGAGATAGCCGATAGGAGTGTCTCGTCTGACGTGTCTGGACCCAAACCTGGTAGAGGACAACACGGCCACAGGAACACGGTCAGGAACATAACCATAGTCCCATCAACCCCTTCTGGTCAGACAGACTCACATACCTCATTGTTTTTACTTCCATGTTCTCCATCTCACAGGACAGTGTATTTGATTAGAGATAACTAATAACAGATCAAACACCATTTCTAATTGTAAGATAATATGGTTATATACAACTGCCTATTATTAACATCAGAGACATAATCAGAGAGACGACAGGCAGGGCTCCTACTTGTTAAACCCTTGGGAAGCTCCATGCTCCTGAGGACCTCTTCTGTTATGTCTGACGCACTCAGGCCTTTCAACCGCTTCTCCCAGAACAGCTGCAAACACAACAGACAGGTGATGAGATGAGGAGAGGAGGGATGATGAGAACAGGAAAGGAAACAGAGGGATGATGAGAACAGGAAAGGAGGAGAGGGATGATGAGATGAGGAGAGGAGGGATGATGAGAACAGGAAAGGAAACAGACAGGTGATGAGAACAGGAAAGGAAACAGAGGGGTGATGAGAAAAGGAAAGGAAACAGAGGGTGATGAGAAAAGGAAAGGAAACAGAGGGGTGATGAGAAAAGGAAAGGAAACAGACAGGTGATGAGAAAAGGAAACGAAACAGACAGGTGATGAGAAAAGGAAAGGAAACAGAGTGGTGATGAGAACAGGAAAGGAAACAGAGGGGTGATGAGAAAAGGAAAGGAAACAGAGGGATGATGAGAACAGGAAAGGAAACAGAGGGATGATGAGAACAGGAAAGGAGACAGAGGGGTGATGAGAAAAGGAAAGGAAACAGAGAGGTGATGAGAAAAGGAAACGAAACAGAGGGGTGATGAGAAAAGGAAAGGAAACAGAGGGATGATGAGAACAGGAAAGGAAACAGAGGGGTGATGAGAAAAGGAAAGGAAACAGAGAGGTGATGAGAAAAGGAAACGAAACAGAGGGGTGATGAGAAAAGGAAAGGAAACAGAGAGGTGATGAGAAAAGGAAACGAAACAGAGGGGTGATGAGAAAAGGAAAGGAAACAGGCAGGTGATGAGAAAAGGAAAGGAAACAGACAGGGGGTGAGAAAAGGAAAGGAAACAGACAGGTGATGAGAAAAGGAAAGGAAACAGAGGGATGATGAGAAAAGGAAAGGAAACAGAGGGGTGATGAGAAAAGGAAAGGAAACAGAGGGTGAGGAGATGAGGAAAGGAAACAGAGGGTGAGGAGATGAGGAAAGGAAACAGACAGGTGATGAGAACAGGAAAGGAAACAGAGGGTGAGGAGATGAGGAAAGGAAACAGAGGGTGAGGAACAGAGGAGGACCCAGGACCCCCAGAAAACAGGACATGGTATTTATCCAATTATAGTTCATTCAGGTTCGGGGTATAAATCCTAGCACAGCAGCAACAACAAGTGTTCAAGAGAGAATAAATAGCAAGACAAGAAAGGCCTTTGAAGCGAGACGAGATAACCGACGGATAGAGACACAAAGAGACACTCAGCCACATCAGCGTGGCTGGCATGGCAGGGGGCAGCTGGGGGAGACTGGCATGACTGGCATGGCAGGGGGCAGCTAGGGGAGACTGGCATGGCTGGCATGGCAGGGGATGGCTCCCCTTCATTAGGCCATGATGGCAGCAGACCAACGACCCATCACCCATCTTCCTTGGTTAGTCCTAAACTAATACTCTCTCCAGTTAGAGTGGCAGCATCTTCCTCGATCTATTCCTCTTTTCTCCACGTCTTGAAAACATTTAGGAGCCAATTCTCTCAAATCAAAGTTTATTGGTGCTCGTACACCGATCTGCAGATGTTATCTCAGGTGCAGTGAAATGCTTGTGTTTCTACCTTCCAACAGTGCAGTGATAATACCTAACAATACAAAACAATACACACATACTCCTGAAGTAAAAATAAAGAAGTTAAGAAATATCACAACAAGTAACGTCAGAGTCCAGAATATAAATATAGAAATAAAGGATGGTGTGTATAGACAGTAGTTCTACAGGATGGTGTGTATAGACAGTAGTTATATAGGATAGTGTGTATAGACAGTAGTTATATAGGATGGTGTGTATAGACAGTATAGACAGTAGTTATATAGGATGGTGTGTATAGACAGTAGTTATATAGGATGGTGTGTATAGACAGTAGTTATATAGGATGGTGTGTATAGACAGTAGTTATATAGGATGGTGTGTATAGACAGTAGATATAATAGCATGGTGAGTATAGACAGTAGTTATATAGGATAGTGTGTATAGACAGTAGTTATATAGGATAGTGTGTATAGACAGTAGTTAATTAGGATGGTGTGTATAGACAGTAGTTATATAGTATGGTGTGTATAGACAGTATAGACAGTAGTTATATAGGATGGTGTGTATAGACAGTAGTTATATAGGATGGTGTGTATAGACAGTAGTTATATAGGATGGTGTGTATAGACAGTAGTTATATAGTATGGTGTGTATAGACAGTATAGACAGTAGTTATATAGGATGGTGTGTATAGACAGTAGTTATAATAGGATGGTGTATATAGACAGTAGTTATATAGGATGGTGTATATAGACAGACGTTATATAGGATGGTGTGTATAGACAGTAGTTATAGAGGATGGTGTGTATAGACAGTAGTTATATAGGATGGTGTATATAGACAGACGTTATATAGGATGGTGTGTATAGACAGTAGTTAATTAGGATGGTGTGTATAGACAGTATAGACAGTAGTTATATAGGATAGTGTGTATAGACAGTAGTTATATAGGATGGTGTGTATAGACAGTAGTTAATTAGGATGGTGTGTATAGACAGTATAGACAGTAGTTATATAGGATGGTGTATATAGACAGACGTTATATAGGATGGTGTGTATAGACAGTAGTTATATAGGATGGTGTGTATAGACAGACGTTATATAGGATGGTGTGTATAGACAGTATAGACAGTAGTTATATAGGATGGTGTGTATAGACAGTAGTTATATAGGATGGTGTGTATAGACAGTAGTTATACAGGATGGTGTGTATAGACAGTAGTTATATAGGATGGTGTGTATAGACAGTATAGACAGTAGTTATATAGGATGGTGTGTATAGACAGTAGTTATATAGGATGGTGTGTATAGACAGTAGTTATATAGGATGGTGTGTATAGACAGTAGATATATAGGATGGTGTGTATAGACAGTAGTTATATAGGATGGTGTGTATAGACAGTAGTTATAAAGGATGGTGTGTATAGACAGTAGTTATATAGGGTGGTGTGTATAGACAGTATAGACAGTAGTTATAACGGATGGTGTGTATAGACAGTAGTTATATCGGACGGTGTGTATAGACAGTAGTTATATAGGATGGTGTATATAGACAGTAGTTATATCGGACGGTGTGTATAGACAGTATAGACAGTAGGAATATAGGATGGTGTATATAGACAGTAGTTATATCGGACGGTGTGTATAGACAGTATAGACAGTAGTTATATAGGATGGTGTGTATAGACAGTAGTTATATAGGATGGTGTGTATAGACAGTAGTTATATAGGATGGTGTGTATAGACAGTAGTTATATAGGATGGTGTGTATAGACAGTAGTTATATAGGATGGTGTGTATAGACAGTATAGACAGTAGTTAATTAGGATGGTGTGTATAGACAGTATAGACAGTAGTTATATAGGATGGTGTGTATAGACAGTAGTTATATAGGATGGTGTGTATAGACAGTCGTTATAACAGGATGGTGTGTATAGACAGTAGTTATACAGGATGGTGTGTATAGACAGTATAGACAGTAGTTATATAGGATGGTGTGTATAGACAGTAGTTATATAGGATAGTGTGTATAGACAGTAGTTATATAGGATGGTGTGTATAGACAGTAGTTATATAGGATGGTGTGTATAGACAGTAGTTATATAGGATAGTGTGTATAGACAGTAGTTATATAGGATGGTGTGTATAGACAGTAGTTATATAGGATAGTGTGTATAGACAGTAGTTATATATAGGATGGTGTGTATAGACAGTATAGACAGTAGTTATATAGGATGGTGTGTATAGACAGTAGTTATATAGGATAGTGTGTATAGACTAGTTATAGAGGATGGTGTGTATAGACAGTATAGACAGTAGTTATATAGGATGGTGTGTATAGACAGTAGTTATAATAGGATGGTGTGTATAGACAGTATAGACAGTAGTTATATAGGATGGTGTGTATAGACAGTAGTTATATAGTATGGTGTGTATAGACAGTATAGACAGTAGTTATATAGGATGGTGTGTATAGACAGTGGTTATATAGGATAGTGTGTATAGACAGTAGTTATATAGGATGGTGTGTATAGACAGTATAGACAGTAGTTATATAGGATGGTGTGTATAGACAGTAGTTATATAGGATGGTGTGTATAGACAGTAGTTATATAGGATGGTGTGTATAGACAGTAGTTATATAGGATGGTGTGTATAGACAGTAGTTATATAGGATGGTGTGTATAGACAGTAGTTATACAGGATGGTGTATATAGACAGTAGTTAATTAGGATGGTGTATATAGACAGTAGTTATATAGGATGGTGTATATAGACAGTAGTTATATAGGATGGTGTATATAGACAGTAGTTAATTGGGATGGTGTGTATAGACAGTATCGACAGTAAATTAATAGAGAAGGTGTGTACAGCAGCAGTTATACAGGATGAGTCTTGACTAGAATACAGTATATACATATGAAGTAGGTAAAACATTATGTAAACATTAAAGTGACCAGTGTTCACCAACTACCGTAGCTACTGTACCGTAATTGCTGGACTATTAAGCACACCTGAATATAAACCGCACCCACTGAATTATTTAAAAAAATATGTATTTTGTACATAAATAAGCCGCACATGTCTATAAGCCGCAGGTGCCTACCGGTACATTGAAACAAATGAACTTTACACAGCCTTTAAACGAAACACGGCTTGTAACAAAAATTAAACAGTAGCCTACCAAGACTCCTCCTGTGCACTGAAACCACTGAAGTCATCTCCTTCGGTGTCGGAGTTGAATAGCCTCAGAATTGCTTCATCCGATGTTGGATCGTTTTCATTGTCGCTCTCGTCACTTTCATCCGGAGGCAAATACCCCGCTGAGCTCATGCTGCCCCCTTCAACACGCAGCAGTCCAGCAGTTCCAAACCCGTTGATGATAGTGGATTTTTTGACAATGCTCCACGCTGTCAGGACCCACTGGCAGACTTGACCATAAGTTGCTCTTCGCATGCGGCCCGTTTTAGTGAAGGATTTCTCCCCACTTGTCATCCAAGCCTCCCACTGAACACGGAGCGCCACCTTAAATGCACGATTTACACTGATGTCGAGTGGCTGCAAATACTTTGGGCCATCTGCTTTTCTTCCCTCTGAAAGGTTTGTTGTCTTTCTGCACTGAGTCAGTTCCTCACGCTGCTGTTTCCAACGTCTTATCATCGACTCATTGAGGCCAAGCTCCCGTGCAGCAGCTCTCTTTCCTTTTCCAACAGCCAGATCGATCGCCTTCAACTTGAAAGCTGCATCATATGCATTTCTCCGTGTCTTTGCCATGATGAGGGTGACAAAATGACTACCGTAATCAGAATGATGGGAAGTTTGAGCGCGCTCGATTTACGTCACATTATGTGACGGTGCTGTTTTTTGGCAGCGGCATGAATCTTGTGAAATTAGCCGCGTCATTGTATAAACCGCGAGGTTCAAAGTGTGGGAATAAAGAAGCGGCTTATAGTCTGGAAATTACGGGTATGTACATAGGGCATCCGGGGTACAGTACTGGGTGGTAGCCGGCTAGTAACAGTGACTAAGGTTCAGGGTAGAGTACTGGGTGGTAGCCGGCTAGTAACAGTGACTAAGGTTCAGGGTAGAGTACTGGGTGGTAGCCGGCTAGTAACAGTGACTAAGGTTCAGGGTAGAGTACTGGGTGGTAGCCGGCTAGTAACAGTGACTAAGGTTCAGGGTAGAGTACTGGGTGGTAGCCGGCTAGTAACAGTGACTAAGGTTCAGGGTAGAGTACTGGGTGGTAGCCGGCTAGTAACAGTGACTAAGGTTCAGGGTAGAGTACTGGGTGGTAGCCGGCTAGTAACAGTGACTAAGGTTCAGGGTAGAGTACTGGGTGGTAGCCGGCTAGTAACAGTGACTAAGGTTAAGGGTAGAGTACTGGGTGGTAGCCGGCTAGTAACAGTGACTAAGGTTCAGGGTAGAGTACTGGGTGGTAGCCGGCTAGTAACAGCGACTAAGGTTCAGGGTAGAGTACCGGGTGGTAGCTGGCTAGAAACAATGACTAAGGTTCAGGGCAGGGTATCGGGTGGTAGCCGGCTAGAAACAGTGAGTAAGGTTCAGGGTAGAGTACAGGGTGGTAGGAGGCTAGTAACAGTGACTAAGGTTCATGGTAGAGTACTGGGTGGTAGCTGGCTAGTAACAGTGACTAAGGTTCAGGGCAGGGTACTGGGTGGTAGCTGGCTAGTAACAGTGACTAAGGTTCAGTGCAGGGTACTGGGCGGAGGCCAACTTGTGGTGACTGATTAACAGTCAGAAATAGGCCTATTCAGAGAGAGCTAGCTATTTCTGAGCGTGCTAAAGGGAGGGGCCTAGCTATCTCTGAGAGCATTAAAGGGAGGGGCCTAGCTATCTCTAAGGGTGTTAAAGGGAGGGGCCTAGCTATCTCTGAGAGCATTAAAGGGAGGGGCCTAGCTATCTCTGAGAGTGCTAAAGGGAAGGGCCTAGCTATCTCTGAGAGCATTAAAGGGAGGGGCCTAGCAATCTCTGAGAGTGCTAAAGGGAGGGGCCTAGCTATCTCTGAGAGCATTAAAGGGAGGGGACTAGCTATCTCTGAGAGCATTAAAGGGAGGGGACTAGCTATCTCTGAGAGCATTAAAGGGAGGGGCCTAGCTATCTCTGAGAGCATTAAAGGGAGGGGCCTAGCTATCTCTGAGAAAGCTATAGGGATCCGCTCCACTCCAGCCCATCAATGTCAATAGGGGCCTGTTCAGCCCTCCTTTTCCTATAGTCCACGATCAACTCCTTTGTCTTGCTCACATTGAGGGAGAGGTTGTTGTCATGGCACCACACTGCAATGTCTCTGACCTCCTCCCTATAGGCTTGTCTCATTGTTGTCAGTGATCAGGCCTACCACTGTTGTGTCATCAGCAAACTTAATGATGGTGTTGGAGTCGTGTTTGGACACGCAGTCGTGGGTGAACAGGGAGTACATGAGGGGACTAAGCACCCACCCCTGAGAGGCCCCCCGTGTTTAGGATCAGCGTGGCAGATGTGTTGTTACCTACCCTTAACACCTGGGGGGGGCCCGTCAGGAAGTCAAGGATCCAGTTGCAGAGGGAGGTGTTTAGTCCCAGAGTCCTTAGCTTAGTGATGAGCTTTATGGGCACTATGGTGTTGAACGCTGAGCTGTAGTCAATGAATAGCATTCTCACATAGGTGTTCCTTTTGTCCAGGTGGGAAAGGGCAGTGTGGAGTGTAATTGAGATTGCGTCATTTGTGGATCTGTTGGGGCGGTATGCAAATTGGAGTGGGTCTAGGGTATCCAGGATGATGCTGTTGATGTGAGCCATGACCAGCCTTTCAAAGCACTTCATGGCTACCGACGTGCTACGGGGCGGTAATCATTTAGGCAGGTTACCTTCGCTTCCTTGTTACCAGGTTACCATCCATGTAGGTATTACAGACTAGGTCAGGGAGAGGTTGATAATATCAGTGAAGACACTTGACAGTTTGTCCGCACATGCTTTGAGTACACATCCTGGCAATCCGTCTGGCCCCGCGGCCTTGTGAATGTTGACCTGTTTCAAGGTCATGCTCACATCGGCTACGGAGAGCGTGACACAGTCTTCCGGAACAGCTGGTGCTCTCATGCATGCTTCAGTGTTGCTTGCCTCGAAGCGAGCATAAAAGGCATTTAGCTCGTCTGGTAGGCTCGCGTCACTGGGCAGCTCTCGGCTGGGTTTCCCTTTGGAGTTCGTAATAGTTTCCAAGCCCTGCCACATCCGACGCGCATCAGAGCCGGTGTAGTAGGACTCAATCTAGTAGGACTCAATCTGTTTGATCGTTTGTCTGAGGGCATAGTGGGATTTCTTACAAGAATCTAGTGGGCATCTAGTATTTGACATCCCTTAACATCAGGGTTAATTATGTGTATTTATGTGTATGCCAGTAACAGCAGCAGCAGAGGAAAAAACAGCCAAGGAATCTCTTTCTCTCCGGCCTTGAAGCATGAAACACACAGATAATCTCACTGCCGATAGACTGCTGACAGGTACTCATCACAGTGGAAGGCCGTTCCTTCTCTTGCTAGAACAAAAGCGGTACCTGCTGCGTGCGGATCCGGTAGCGACGAACCTTCCGTTTCTACTTGGTAGAATTGTAATACTCGTCAGTGTCCAACAACTTGACTTTGAGCCAATCAGAGAGCCCGAAGTCAACACAAAAGAAAAGTAAAAATAGGTTGTTTTCTCAGTACATCCATGGATGAGCTTGTCACACTTCATATGCAATGTAGGCTATGGGATGGTAGCTAGCTAAGTGCACCGACCCAATGCACACAACACCAAATACTTCCTCCAAGCTAGCTAACCACTGTAGCTAGTGTTGACATTATAATGACATCACAATGGATTAGCTAGTTTCCATTAAACAGTTGCCTGTGGTAGCTACAGATGTTAGTGCAGTGTCCTTAGCTCGCTCGATAGCTATGGGCTGGCAACTGTTTGGGCTGTATGGGCTGGCACTGGCAGTATGGGATTATGGAGAGTGAATTTGATGGTTTCTTCATCATCTTGCTAGGTAGTTATCTAGATGTGACCAACTGGCTCGTATTAACAACGAGAGAGATGAGGATGAAGGGGAGGGAGATGAGGAGAGGGGGAGCGAGAGGAGGAGGGGTATAGAGATGAGGAGGAAGAGGAGGGAGATGAGGAGGGGGGAGCGAGAAAAGGAGGGGTAGAGAGGTGAGGACGAAGGGTAGAGAGGTATAGGAAGGGGGAGGGAGGAGGGGTAGAGAGGTGAGGAGGGAGGGTAGAGAGGTAAAGGAAGGGGAGGGAGAGGAGGAGTGGTAGAGGTGAGGAGGAAGGGTAGAGAGGTAAAGGAAGGGGAGGGAGAGGAGGAGTGGTAGAGGTGAGGAGGAAGGGTAGAGAGATAAAGGAAGGGGGGGAGAGGGAGAGGAGGAGGGGTAGAGAGGTGAGGAGGAAGGGTAGAGAGGTATAGGAAGGGGGAGGGAGAGGGAGAGGAGGAGGGGTAGAGAGGTGAGGAGGAAGGGTAGAGAGGTAAAATAAGGGGAGGGAGAGGAGGAGGGGTAGAGAGGTGAGGAGGAAGGGTAGCGAGGTATAGGAAGGGGGAGGGAGAGGAGGAGAGGTAGAGAGGTGAGGAGGAAGGGTAGAGAGATATAAGAAGGAGGAGGGAGAGGGAGAGGAGGAGGGGTAGAGAGGTGAGGAGGAAGGGTAGAGAGGTATAGGAAGGGGGAGGGAGAGGGAGAGGAGGAGGGGTAGAGAGGTATAGGAAGGGGGAGGGAAAGGGAGAGGAGGAGGGGTAGAGAGGTGAGGAGGAAGGGTAGAGAGGTATAGGAAGGGGGAGGGAAAGGGAAAGGAGGAGGGGTAGAGAGGTGAGTAGGAAGGGTAGAGAGGTAAAGGAAGGGGAGGGAGAGGAGGAGGGGTAGAGAGGTGAGGAGGAGGGGTAGAGAGGTGAGGAGGAGGGGTAGAGAGGTGAGGAGGAGGGGTAGAGAGGTGAGGAGGAGGGGTAGAGAGGAGAGGAGGAGGGGAAGAGAGGTGAGGAGGAGGGGAGGAGGGGTATAGCGGTGAAGGAAGGGGAGGGGAGGGAGAGGAGGAGGGGTAGAGAGGTGAGGAGGAGGGGTAGAGAGGTGAGGAGGAGGGGTAGAGAGGTGAGGAGGAGGGGTAGAGAGGTGAGGAGGAGGGGAGGAGGGGTATAGAGGTAAAAGAAGGGGAGGGGAGGGAGAGGAGGAGGGGTAGAGAGGTGAGGAGGAGGGGTAGAGAGGTGAGGAGGAAGGGGAGGAGATCCTCAGGGAAGGCATCCTCAGCCTCAGCCTCACACAGAGAGCCTAACAGTGGCTAAATGTCCCTAACTGTCCTCAGCCTCAGCCTCACACAGACAGCCTAACAGTGGCTAAATGTCCCTCACTGTCCTCAGACTCAGCCTCACACAGACAGCCTAACAGTGGCTAAATGTCCCTCACTGTCCTCAGCCTCGGCCTCACACAGACAGCCTAACAGTGGCTAAATGTCCCTCACTGTCCTCAGACTCAGCCTCACACAGACAGCCTAACAGTGGCTAAATGTCCCTCACTGTCCTCAGCCTCGGCCTCACACAGACAGCCTAACAGTGGCTAAATGTCCCTCACTGTCCTCAGACTCAGCCTCACACAGACAGCCTAACAGTGGCTAAATGTCCTCACTGTCCTCAGACTCAGCCTCACACAGACAGCCTAACAGTGGCTAAATGTCCCTCACTGTCCTCAGCCTCAGCCTCACACAGACAGCCTAACAGTGGCTAAATGTCCCTCACTGTCCTCAGACTCAGCCTCACACAGACAGCCTAACAGTGGCTAAATGTCCCTCACTGTCCTCAGACTCAGCCTCACACAGACAGCCTAACAGTGGCTAAATGTCCCTCACTGTCCTCAGACTCAGCCTCACACAGACAGCCTAACAGTGGCTACATGTCCCTCACTGTCCTCAGACTCAGCCTCAAACAGACAGCCTAACAGTGGCTAATTGTCCCTCACTGTCCTCAGACCACAGACACAGCAGCAGGAAGGGTAACAGCATAATCTACTCTCGAGTGGCACAGCGGTTTAAAAAACTGCATCTCAATGTTAGAGCAGTCACTACAGACACCCTGGTTCAGTGGTCTAAGACACTGCATCTCAGTGTTAGAGCCGTCACTACAGACCCCGGTTCAGTGGTCTAAGACACTGCATCTCAGTGTTAGAGCCGTCACTACAGACCCTGGTTCAGTGGTCTAAGACACTGCATCTCAGTGCTAGAGGAGTCACTACAGACACCCTGGTTCAGTGGTCTAAGACACTGCATCTCAGTGTTAGAGCCGTCACTACAGACCCCGGTTCAGTGGTCTAAGACACTGCATCTCAGTGTTAGAGCCGTCACTACAGACCCTGGTTCAGTGGTCTAAGGCATCTCAGTGTTAGAGCCGTCACTACAGACACCCTGGTTCAGTGGTCTAAGACACTGCATCTCAGTGTTAGAGCCGTCACTACAGACACCCTGGTTCAGTGGTCTAAGACACTGCATCTCAGTGTTAGAGCCGTCACTACAGACCCTGGTTCAGTGGTCTAAGTCACTGCATCTCAGTGCAAGAGCCGTCACTACAGACCCTGGTTCAGTGGTCTAAGACACTGCATCTCAGTGTTAGAGCCGTCACTACAGACACCCTGGTTCAGTGGTCTAAGACACTGCATCTCAGTGTTAGAGCCGTCACTACAGACACCCTGGTTCAGTGGTCTAAGACACTGCATCTCAGTGTTAGAGGAGTCACTACTGACCCTGGTTCAGTGGTCTAAGACTGCATCTCAGTGTTAGAGCCGTCACTACAGACACCCTGGTTCAGTGGTCTAAGACACTGCATCTCAGTGTTAGAGCCGTCACTACAGACCCTGGTTCAGTGGTCTAAGACACTGCATCTCAGTGTTAGAGCCGTCACTACAGACCCTGGTTCAGTGGTCTAAGACACTGCATCTCAGTGTTAGAGCCGTCACTACAGACCCTGGTTCAGCGGTCTAAGACACTGCATCTCAGTGTTAGAGCCGTCACTACAGACCCTGGTTCAGTGGTCTAAGACACTGCATCTCAGTGTTAGAGCCGTCACTACAGACACCCTGGTTCAGTGGTCTAAGACACTGCATCTCAGTGTTAGAGCCGTCACTACAGACACCCTGGTTCAGTGGTCTAAGACACTGCATCTCAGTGTTAGAGCCGTCACTACAGACCCTGGTTCAGTGGTCTAAGACACTGCATCTCAGTGTTAGAGCCGTCACTACAGACACCTCGGTTCAGTGGTCTAAGACACTGCATCTCAGTGTTAGAGCCGTCACTACAGACCCTGATTCAGTGGTCTAAGTCACTGCATCTCAGTGTTAGAGGTGTCACTACAGACCCTGGTTCAGCGGTCTAAGTCACTGCATCTCAGTGCTAGAGGTGTCACTACAGACCCTGGTTCAGCGGTCTAAGACACTGCATCTCAGTGTTAGAGGAGTCACTACTGACCCTGGTTCAGTGGTCTAAGACACTGCATCTCAGTGTTAGAGCCGTCACTACAGACCCTGCTTCAGTGGTCAAAGACACTGCATCTCAGTGTTAGAGCCGTCACTACAGACCCTGGTTCAGTGGTCTAAGTCACTGCATCTCAGTGCAAGAGCCGTCACTACAGACCCTGGTTCAGTGGTCTAAGACACTGCATCTCAGTGTTAGAGCCGTCACTACAGACACCCTGGTGTTAGAGCCGTCACTACAGACCCTGGTTCAGTGGTCTAAGACACTGCATCTCAGTGTTAGAGCCGTCACTACAGACCCTGGTTCAGCGGTCTAAGACACTGCATCTCAGTGTTAGAGGAGTCACTACAGACCCTGGTTCAGTGGTCTAAGACACTGCATCTCAGTGTTAGAGCCGTCACTACAGACCCTGGTTCAGAGATCTAAGACACTGCATCTCAGTGTTAGAGCCGTCACTACAGACCCTGGTTCAGTGGTCTAAGACACTGCATCTCAGTGTTAGAGCCGTCACTACAGACCCTGGTTCAGTGGTCTAAGACACTGCATCTCAGTGTTAGAGCCGTCACTACAGACCCTGGTTCAGTGGTGTAAGACACTGCATCTCAGTGTTAGAGCCGTCACTACAGACCCTGGTTCAGCGGTCTAAGACACTGCATCTCAGTGTTAGAGGTGTCACTACAGACCCTGGTTCAGCGGTCTAAGGCACTGCCTCTCAGTGCTAGAGGAGTCACTACTGACCCTGGTTCAGTGGTCTAAGACACTGCATCTCAGTGTTAGAGCCGTCACTACAGACCCTGGTTCAGTGGTCTAAGACACTGCATCTCAGTGTTAGAGCCGTCACTACAGACCCTGGTTCAGTGGTCTAAGACACTGCATCTCAGTGTTAGAGCCGTCACTACAGACCCTGGTTCAGTGGTCTAAGACACTGCATCTCAGTGTTAGAGCCGTCACTACAGACCCTGGTTCAGCGGTCTAAGACACTGCATCTCAGTGTTAGAGCCGTCACTACAGACACCCTGGTTCAGTGGTCTAAGACACTGCATCTCAGTGTTAGAGCCGTCACTACAGACCCTGGTTCAGTGGTCTAAGGCATCTCAGTGTTAGAGCGTCACTACAGACCCTGGTTCAGTGGTCTAAGTCACTGCATCTCAGTGTTAGAGCCGTCACTACTGACCCTGGTTCAGTGGTCTAAAGAACTGCATCTCAGTGTTAGAGCCGTCACTACAGACACCCTGGTTCAGTGGTCTAAGTCACTGCATCTCAGTGCTAGAGGTGTCACTACAGACCCTGGTTCAGTGGTCTAAGACACTGCATCTCAGTGTTAGAGCCGTCACTACAGACACCCTGGTTCAGTTGTCTAAGACACTGCATCTCAGTGCTAGAGGTGTCACTACAGACCCTGGTTCAGTGGTCTAAGACACTGCCTCTCAGTGCTAGAGTCGTCACTACAGACCCCGGTTCAGTGGTCTAAGACACTGCATCTCAGTGTTAGAGCCGTCACTACAGACCCTGGTTCAGTGGTCTAAGACACTGCATCTCAGTGTTAGAGCCGTCACCACAGACCCTGGTTCAGTGGTCTAAGGCATCTCAGTGTTAGAGGTGTCACTACAGACCCTGGTTCAGTGGTGTAAGACACTGCATCTCAGTGTTAGAGCCGTCACTACAGACACCCTGGTTCAGTGGTCTAAGACACTGCCTCTCAGTTTTAGAGGTGTCTCTCACTGTCCTCAGACACAGCAGCTAACCTAAACGTCCCTCACTGTCCTCAGACACAGCAGCTAACCTAAACGTCCCTCACTGTCCTCAGACACAGCAGCTAACCTAAACGTCCCTCACTGTCCTCAGACACAGCAGCTAACCTAAACGTCCCTCACTGTCCTCAGACACAGCAGCTAACCTAAACGTCCCTCACTGTCCTCAGACACAGCAGCAGTCCTAAACGTCCCTCACTGTCCTCAGAACCAGCAGCTAACCTAAACGTCCCTCACTGTCCTCAGACACAGCAGCTAACCTAAACGGCCCTCACTGTCCTCAGACACAGCAGCAGTCCTAAACGTCCCTCACTGTCCTCAGAACCAGCAGCTAACCTAAACGTCCCTCACTGTCCTCAGACACAGATAGAGCAGCAGGTACTCTGGCAGCCACTCTGTAAAGAACCTGAAGTGCTGTCATGGTAAGGGAATGGTGTGGTGGGGGGGGGGTAGACAGTGGTGACAGTAGTTAACACAGCCTAAGTCTGTTACTGAATGGTGTTGTGGGGGGGTAGACAGTGGAGACAGTAGTTAACACAGCCCAAGTCTCTTACTGAATGGTGTTGTGGGGGGGTAGACAGTGGTGACAGTAGTTAATACAGCCCAAGTCTGTTACTGAATGGTGTTGTGGGGGGGTAGACAGTGGTGACAGTAGTTAACACAGCCCAAGTCTCTTACTGAATGGTGTTGTGGGGGGGGTAGACAGTGGTGACAGTAGTTAACACAGCCCAAGTCTGTTACTGAATGGTGTTGTGGGGGGGTAGACAATGGAGACAGTAGTTAACACAGCCCAAGTCTCTTACTGAATGGTGTTGTGGGGGGGTAGACAGTGGTGACAGTAGTTAACACAGCCCAAGTCTCTTACTGAATGGTGTTGTGGGGGGGTAGACAGTGGAGACAGTAGTTAACACAGCCCAAGTCTCTTACTGAATGGTGTTGTGGGGGGGTAGACAGTGGTGACCGTAGTTAACACAGCCCAAGTCTCTTACTGAATGGTGTTGTGGGGGGGGGGGGGGGTAGACAATGGAGACAGTAGTTAACACAGCCCAAGTCTGTTACTGAATGGTGTTGTGGGGGGGGTAGACAGTGGAGACAGTAGTTAACACAGCCCAAGTCTCTTACTGAATGGTGTTGTGGGGGGGTAGACAGTGGTGACAGTAGTTAACACAGCCCAAGTCTCTTACTGAATGGTGTTGTGGGGGGGGGTAGACAGTGGTGACAGTAGTTAACACAGCCCAAGTCTGTTACTGAATGGTGTTGTGGGGGGGGTAGACAGTGGTGACAGTAGTTAACACAGCCCAAGTCTCTTACTGAATGGTGTTGTGGGGGGGGTAGACAGTGGTGACCGTAGTTAACACAGCCCAAGTCTGTTACTGAATGGTGTTGTGGGGGGGTAGACAGTGGTGACAGTAGTTAACACAGCCCAAGTCTGTTACTGAATGGTGTTGTGGGGGGGTAGACAGTGGTGACCGTAGTTAACACAGCCCAAGTCTGTTACTGAATGGTGTTGTGGGGGGATAGACAGTGGAGACCGTAGTTAACACAGCCCAAGTCTGTTACTGAATGGTGTTGTGGGGGGGTAGACAGTGGTGACAGTAGTTAACACAGCCCAAGTCTGTTACTGAATGGTGTTGTGGGGGGGTAGACAATGGTGACAGTAGTTAACACAGCCCAAGTCTCTTACTGAATGGTGTTGTGGGGGGGTAGACAGTGGTGACAGTAGTTAACACAGCCCAAGTCTGTTACTGAATGGTGTTGTGGGGGGGTAGACAGTGGTGACAGTAGTTAACACAGCCCAAGTCTGTTACTGAATGGTGTTGTGGGGGGGTAGACAGTGGTGACAGTAGTTAACACAGCCCAAGTCTGTTACTGAATGGTGTTGTGGGGGGGTAGACAGTGGTGACCGTAGTTAACACAGCCCAAGTCTGTTACTGAATGGTGTTGTGGGGGGGGTAGACAGTGGTGACCGTAGTTAACACAGCCCAAGTCTGTTACTGAATGGTGTTGTGGGGGGGGGGTAGACAGTGGTGACCGTAGTTAACACAGCCCAAGTCTGTTACTGAATGGTGTTGTGGGGGGGGGGGGTAGACAATGGAGACAGTAGTTAACACAGCCCAAGTCTGTTACTGAATGGTGTTGTGGGGGGGGGTGGGGGTAGACAATGGAGACAGTAGTTAACACAGCCCAAGTCTGTTACTGAATGGTGTTGTGGGGGGGTAGACAGTGGTGACAGTAGTTAACACAGCCCAAGTCTCTTACTGAATGGTGTTGTGGGGGGGGTAGACAGTGGTGACCGTAGTTAACACAGCCCAAGTCTGTTACTGAATGGTGTTGTGGGGGGGGTAGACAGTGGTGACAGTAGTTAACACAGCCCAAGTCTGTTACTGAATGGTGTTGTGGGGGGGGGGGGGGTGGGGGTAGACAATGGAGACAGTAGTTAACACAGCCCAAGTCTGTTACTGAATGGTGTTGTGGGGGGGTAGACAGTGGTGACCGTAGTTAACACAGCCCAAGTCTCTTACTGAATGGTGTTGTGGGGGGGTAGACAGTGGTGACCGTAGTTAACACAGCCCAAGTCTCTTACTGAATGGTGTTGTGGGGGGGTAGACAGTGGTGACCGTAGTTAACACAGCCCAAGTCTCTTACTGAATGGTGTTGTGGGGGGGGGGGGGTAGACAATGGAGACAGTAGTTAACACAGCCCGAGCCCAAAAGGTTCAAACCTAACAACAACA